>NW_025756732.1:0-6218 GCF_021184085.1 Oncorhynchus gorbuscha
GAATTCTATAGTAAGTACTACACATGATTGAGGGACACTAGTGTGTAGTATAGTATCTACAGTATACTACAGTTTACTATAGAATTCTATAGTAAGTACTACACATGATTAGGACACTAGTGTAGTATAGTATTCTACAGTATACTACAGTTTACTATAGAATTCTATAGTAAGTACTACACATGATTGAAGGACACTAGTGTGTAGTATAGCATTCTACAGTATACTACAGTTTACTATAGAATTCTATAGTAAGTACTACACATGATTGAAGGATCACCTAGTAGTAGTATAGCATTCTCACAGTATACTACAGCTTCACTCATAGAATTCTATAGTAAGTACTCACACATGATTGAAGGACACTAGTGTGTAGTATAGTATTCTACAGTATACTACAGTTTACTATAGAATTCTATAGTAAGTACTACACATGATTGAAGGACACTAGTGTGTAGTATAGTATTCTACAGTATACTACAGTTTACTATAGAATTCTATAGTAAGTACTACACATGATCGAAGGACACTAGTGTGTAGTATAGTATTCTACAGTATACTACAGTTTACTATAGAATTCTATAGTAAGTACTACACATGATTGAAGGACACTAGTGTGTAGTATAGTATTCTACAGTATACTACAGTTTACTATAGAATTCTATAGTAAGTACTACACATGATTGAAGGACACTAGTGTGTAGTATAGTATTCTACAGTATACTACAGTTTACTATAGAATTCTATAGTAAGTACTACACATGATTGAAGGACACTAGTGTGTAGTATAGTATTCTACAGTATACTACAGTATACTACAGTTTCTATAGTAAGTACTACACATGATTGAAGGACACTAGTGTGTAGTATAGTATTCTACAGTATACTACAGTATACTACAGTTTCTATAGTAAGTACTACACATGATTGAAGGACACTAGTGTGTAGTATAGTATTCTACAGTATACTACAGTTTCTATAGTAAGTACTGTAGTATTATATTGTAAACTATAGTATTTGTTCATGTATTTTTTTTGTCTCTCCATTTTGTCCAGGTCCCATATTCACAAAGGAGGGCTGATCTAGGACCAGGTCCCATATTCACAAAGGAGGGCTGATCTAGGACCAGGTCCCATATTCACAAAGGAGGGCTGATCTAGGACCAGGTCCCATATTCACAAAGGAGGGCTGATCTAGGACCAGGTCCCATATTCACAAAGGAGGGCTGATCTAGGACCAGGTCCCATATTCACAAAGGAGGGCTGATCTAGGACCAGGTCCCATATTCACAAAGGAGGGCTGATCTAGGACCAGGTCCCATATTCACAAAGCGTCTGGACGTTAGGAGGGCTGATCTAGGACCAGGTCCCATATTCACAAAGCATCTGGATGTTAGGAGGGCTGATCTAGGACCAGGTCCCATATTCACAAAGCGTCTGGATGTTAGGAGGGCTGATCTAGGACCAGGTCCCATATTCACAAAGCGCCTGCAGTTAGGAGGGCTGATCTAGGACCAGGTCCCGTATTCACAAAGCGCCTGGACGTTAGGAGGGCTGATCTAGGACCAGGTCCCGTATTCACAAAGCGCCTGGACGTTAGGAGGGCTGATCTAGGACCAGGTCCCATATTCACAAAGCGTCTGGACGTTAGGAGGGCTGATCTAGGACCAGGTCCCATATTCACAAAGCATCTGGATGTTAGGAGGGCTGATCTAGGACCAGGTCCCATATTCACAAAGCGTCTGGATGTTAGGAGGGCTGATCTAGGACCAGGTCCCATATTCACAAAGCGCCTCAGTAGGAGTGCTGATCTAGGACCAGGTCCCGTATTCACAAAGCGCCTGGACGTTAGGAGGGCTGATCTAGGACCAGGTCCCGTATTCACAAAGCGCCTGGACGTTAGGAGGGCTGATCTAGGACCAGGTCCCATATTCACAAAGCGTCTGGACGTTAGGAGGGCTGATCTAGGACCAGGTCCCATATTCACAAAGCGTCTGGACGTTAGGAGGGCTGATCTAGGACCAGGTCCCATATTCACAAAGCGTCTGGACGTTAGGAGGGCTGATCTAGGACCAGGTCCCGTATTCACAAAGCGCCTGGACGTTAGGAGGGCTGATCTAGGACCAGGTCCCGTATTCACAAAGCGCCTGGACGTTAGGAGGGCTGATCTAGGACCAGGTCCCGTATTCACAAAGCATCTGGACGTTAGGAGGGCTGATCTAGGACCAGGTCCCATATTCACAAAGCGCCTGGACGTTAGGAGGGCTGATCTAGGACCAGGTCCCATATTCACAAAGCATCTGGATGTTAGGAGGGCTGATCTAGGACCAGGTCCCATATTCACAAAGCATCTGGACGTTAGGAGGGCTGATCTAGGACCAGGTCCCATATTCACAAAGCATCTGGACGTTAGGAGGGCTGATCTAGGACCAGGTCCCATATTCACAAAGCGCCTCAGTAGGAGTGCTGATCTAGGACCAGGTCCCATATTCACAAAGCGCCTGGATGTTAGGAGGGCTGATCTAGGACCAGGTCCCATATTCACAAAGCGTCTGGATGTTAGGAGGGCTGATCTAGGACCAGGTCCCGTATTCACAAAGCGCCTGGATGTTAGGAGGGCTGATCTAGGACCAGGTCCCGTATTCACAAAGCGCCTGGACGTTAGGAGGGCTGATCTAGGACCAGGTCCCATATTCACAAAGCGCCTCAGTAGGAGGGCTGATCTAGGACCAGGTCCCATATTCACAAAGCGCCTGGACGTTAGGAGGGCTAATCTAGGACCAGGTCCCGTATTCACAAAGCGCCTGGACGTTAGGAGGGCTGATCTAGGACCAGGTCCCGTATTCACAAAGCGCCTGGACGTTAGGAGGGCTGATCTAGGACCAGGTCCCATATTCACAAAGCGCCTGGACGTTAGGAGGGCTGATCTAGGACCAGGTCCCGTATTCACAAAGCGCCTGGACGTTAGGAGGGCTGATCTAGGACCAGGTCCCGTATTCACAAAGCGCCTGGACGTTAGGAGGGCTGATCTAGGACCAGGTCCCGTATTCACAAAGCGCCTGGACGTTAGGAGGGCTGATCTAGGACCAGGTCCCATATTCACAAAGCATCTGGACGTTAGGAGGGCTGATCTAGGACCAGGTCCCATATTCACAAAGCATCTGGACGTTAGGAGGGCTGATCTAGAACCAGGTCCCATATTCACAAAGCGTCTCAGTAGGAGTGCTGATCTAGGACCAGGTCCCATATTCACAAAGCTGTCTCAGTAGGAGTGCTGATCTAGGACCAGGTCCCATATCCACAAAGCATCTCAGTAGGAGTGCTGATCTAGGACCAGGTCCCATATTCACAAAGCGCCTCAGTAGGAGGGCTGATCTAGGACCAGGTCCCATATTCACAAAGCGCCTGGACGTTAGGAGGGCTGATCTAGGACCAGGTCCCATATTCACAAAGCGCCTGGACGTTAGGAGGGCTGATCTAGGACCAGGTCCCATATTCACAAAGCATCTGGACGTTAGGAGGGCTGATCTAGGACCAGGTCCCATATTCACAAAGCGCCTGGACGTTAGGAGGGCTGATCTAGGACCAGGTCCCATATTCACAAAGCATCTGGACGTTAGGAGGGCTGATCTAGGACCAGGTCCCATATTCACAAAGCATCTGGACGTTAGGAGGGCTGATCTAGGACCAGGTCCCATATTCACAAAGCATCTGGACGTTAGGAGGGCTGGATCTAGGACCAGGTCCCATATTCACAAAGCATCTGGACGTTAGGAGGGCTGATCTAGGACCAGGTCCCATATTCACAAAGCATCTGGACGTTAGGAGGGCTGATCTAGAACCAGGTCCCATATTCACAAAGCGTCTCAGTAGGAGTGCTGATCTAGGACCAGGTCCCATATTCACAAAGCGTCTCAGTAGGAGTGCTGATCTAGGACCAGGTCCCATATCCACAAAGCATCTCAGTAGGAGTGCTGATCTAGGACCAGGTCCCATATTCACAAAGCGCCTCAGTAGGAGGGCTGATCTAGGACCAGGTCCCATATTCTGCAGCCTGGGCGGTCAAGGAGGGGCTGATCTAGGACCAGGTCCCATATTCACCACAAAAAGCGCCTGGACGTTAGGAGAGGGCTGATCTAGGACCAGGTCCCGTATTCACAAAGCGCCTGGACGTTAGGGCTGATCTAGGACCAGGTCCCGTATTCACAAAGCCGCCTGACGTTAGGGCTGGATCTGGGACCAGGGGTCCCATATTCACAAAGCATCTGGACGTTAGGAGGCTGATCTAGGACCAGGTCCCATATTCACAAAGCGCCTGGACGTTAGGAGGGCTGATCTAGAACCAGGTCCCATATTCACAAAGCGCCTCAGTAGGGAGGGCTGATCTAGGACCAGGTCCTTATATTCACAAAGCATCTGGGACGTTAGGAGGGCTGATCTAGAACCAGGTCCCATATTCACAAAGCGCCTCAGTAGGAGGGCTGATCTAGGGACCAGGTCCCATATTCACAAAGCATCTGGACGTTAGGAGGGCTGATCTAGAACCAGGTCCCATATTCAAAGCGCCTCAGTAGGAGGGCTGATCTAGGACCAGGTCCCGTATTCACAAAGCGCCTGGACGTTAGGAGGGCTGATCTAGAACCAGGTCCCATATTCACAAAGCGCCTCAGTAGGAGGGCTGATCTAGGACCAGGTCCCATATTCACAAAGCGCCTGGACGTTAGGAGGGCTGATCTAGAACCAGGTCCCATATTCACAAAGAGCCTCAGTAGGAGGGCTGATCTAGGACCAGGTCCCGTATTCACAAAGCGCCTGGACGTTAGGAGGGGCTGATCTAGGACCAGGTCCCATATTCACAAAGCGTCTGGACGTTAGGAGGGCTGATCTAGGACCAGGTCCCATATTCACAAAACATCTGGACGTTAGAGGGCTGATCTAGGACCAGGTCCCATATTCACAAAGCATCTGGACGTTAGAGTGCTGATCTAGGACCAGGTCCCATATTCACAAAGCGTCTGGATGTTAGGAGGGCTGATCTAGGACCAGGTTGCATATCCACAAAGCGTCTCAGTAGGAGTGGTGATCTAGGACCAGGTCCCATATTCACAAAGTGTCTGGACGTTAGGAGTGCTGATC
Organism: Oncorhynchus gorbuscha; assembly: GCF_021184085.1. Classification (NCBI taxonomy): domain Eukaryota; kingdom Metazoa; phylum Chordata; class Actinopteri; order Salmoniformes; family Salmonidae; genus Oncorhynchus; species Oncorhynchus gorbuscha. The sequence goes on from NW_025756732.1 coordinate 5,136, forward strand.
TAGGACCAGGTCCCATATCCACAAAGCGTCTCAGTAGGAGTGCTGATCTAGACCAGGTCCCATATCCACAAAGCGTCTCAGTAGGAGGGCTGATCTAGACCAGGTCCCATATCCACAAAGTGTCTCAGCAGGAGTGCTGATCTAGGACCAGGTCCTATATTCACAAAGCGTCTCAGTAGGAGTGCTGATCTCGACCAGTCCCATATTCACAAAGCATCTCAGTAGGAGTGCTGATCTAGGACCAGGTCCCGTATTCACAAAGCGCCTGGACGTTAGGGAGGGCTGATCTAGGACCAGGTCCCGTATTCAAAAGCGCCTGGACGTTAGGAGGGCTGATCTAGGACCAGGTCCCGTATTCACAAAGCGCCTGGACGTTAGGAGGGCTGATCTAGGACCAGGTCCCGTATTCACAAAGCGCCTGGACGTTAGGAGGGCTGATCTAGGACCAGGTCCCATATTCACAAAGCGTCTGGATGTTAGGAGGGCTGATCTAGGAACAGGTCCCATATTCACAAAGCATCTGGACGTTAGGAGGGCTGATCTAGGACCAGGTCCCATATTCACAAAGCATCTGGATGTTAGGAGGGCTGATCTAGGACCAGGTCCCATATTCACAAAGCGTCTCAGTAGGAGGGCTGATCTAGGACCAGGTCCCATATCCACAAAGCGTCTCAGTAGGAGTGCTGATCTAGGACCAGGTCCCATATCCACAAAGCATCTCAGTAGGAGTGCTGATCTAGGACCAGGTCCCATATCCACAAAGCATCTCAGTAGGAGTGCTGATCTAGGACCAGGTCCCATATTCACAAAGCGTCTGGACGTTAGGAGGGCTGATCTAGGACCAGGTCCCATATTCACAAAGCGTCTGGACGTTAGGAGGGCTGATCTAGGACCAGGTCCCATATTCACAAAACATCTGGACGTTAGGAGGGCTGATCTAGGACCAGGTCCCATATTCACAAAGCATCTGGACGTTAGGAGTGCTGATCTAGGACCAGGTCCCATATTCACAAAGCGTCTGGATGTTAGGAGGGCTGATCTAGGACCAGGTTGCATATCCACAAAGCGTCTCAGTAGGAGTGG
>NW_025756733.1:0-6217 GCF_021184085.1 Oncorhynchus gorbuscha
AGTACAGAGTAGAGGGACAGCTAGTCAGCAGTACAGAGTAAAGGGACAGCTAGTCAGCAGTACAGAGTAAAGGGACAGCTAGTCAGCAATACAGAGTAGAGGAGACAGCTAGTCAGCAGTACAAGGTAGGGACAGCTAGTCAGCAGTACAGAGTAGAGGACAACTAGTCAGCAGTACAGAGTAGAGGGACAGCTAGTCAGCAGTGATGCAGAGTAGAGGGACAGCTAGTCAGCAGTACAAGTAGAGGGACAGCCTAGTCAGCAGTACAGAGTAGAGGACAGCTAGTCAGCAGTACAGAGTAGAGGGACAGCTGGTCAGCATTACAGAGTAAAGGGACAGCTAGTCAGCAGTACAGAGTATAAGGGACAACTGAGTCAGCAGTACAAGTAGAGGACAGCTAGTCAGCAGTAGGAAGTAAAGGGACAGCTAGTCAGCAGTACAGAGTAAAGGGACATGGAGTCAGCAGTACAGAGTAATGGGAAAGCTAGTCAGCAGTACAGAGTAAAGGGACAGCTAGTCAGCAGTACAGAGTAAAGGGACACAGAGACAGTACAGAGTAGAGGACATTAGTCAGCAGTACAGAGCAATACAGCTAGTCAGCACCAGTACAGACTAGAGGACAGCTAGTCAGCAGTACAGAGTAAAGCAATCAGGACAACTAGTCAACAGTACAGGTAAAGGACAGTGCTAGAGCAGCTAGTACAGAGTAAAGGGACACGGAGTCAGCAGTACAGAGTAATGGGACAGCTAAGCTTAATCAGCAGTACACAGAGTAAAGGGACAGCTAGTCAGCAGTACAGAGTAAAGCTAGTCAGCTAGTCAGTCAGCAGTACAGTGGGACAACAGTCAACAGTACAAAATGAAGGGACAGCTAGTCAGCAGTAAAGGGACAGCTAGAGCAGTACAGATGGGACAGCTAGTCAGCAGTACAGAGTAGAGGACAGCTCAGCAGTGAGAGAGTAAGAGAACCTTAATCAGCAGTACAGAGTAAAGGGACACGAGTCAAAACAGTACAGAGTAATGGGACAGCTAGTCACAGTACAGAGCAAAAGGACAGCTAGTCAGCAGTACAGAGTAAAGGGCTAATCAACAGTACAGAGTAAAGACAGCTAGTCAGCAGTACAGAGCAATGGGACAGCTAGTCAGCAGTACAGAGTAGAGGGACAGCTAGTCAGCAGTACAGCAGTAAAGAAAGGGACAGCTAGTCAGCAGTACAGAGTAAAGGGACAGCTAGTCAGCAGTACAGAGTAAAGGACAGCTGGTCAGCCAGTACTACAGAGTAATGGGACAGCTAGTCAGCAGTACAGAGTAAAGGGACAGCTGGTCAGCAGTAACAGTAGAGAGTAAAGGGACAGCTAGTCAGCAGTACAGAGTAGAGGGACAGCTAGTCAGCAGTACAGAGTAAAGAGAACCCGAATCAGCAGTACAGAGTAAAGGGACTGGAGTCAGCAGTACAGAGTAATGGGACAGCTAGTCAGCAGTACAGAGTAAAAGGACAGCTAGTCAGCAGTACAGAGTAAAGGGGACAGCTAGTCAACAGTACAGAGTAAAGGTACAGCTAGTCAGCAGTACAGAGCAATGGGACACTAGTCAGCAGTACAGAGTAAAGGGACAGCTAGTCAACAGTACAGAGTAAAGGGACACGGAGTCAGCAGTAAAGAGTAATGGGACAGCTAGTCAGCAGTACAGAGTAGAGGGACAGCTAGTCAGCAGTACAGAGTAAAGTGACATGAGTCAGCAGTACAGAGTAGAGGGACAGCTATCAGCAGTACAGAGTAATGGGACAGCTAGTCAACAGTACAGAGTAGAGGGACAGCTGGTCAGCAGTACAGAGTAAAGGGACAGCTAGTCAGCAGTTCATAGTAAAGGACAGCTAGTCAGCAGTACAGAGCAGAGGGACAGCTAGTCAGCAGTACAGAGTAAAGGGACAGCTAGTCAGCAGTACAGAGTAGAGGGACAGGAGTCAGCAGTACAGAGTAGAGGGACAGCAGTCACAGTACAGAGTAATGGGACAGCTAGTCAGCAGTACAGAGTAGAGGGACAGCTGGTCAGCAGTACAGAGTAAAGGGGACAGCAGGTAAAGGGACAGCTAGTCAGCAGTACAGAGTAGAGACAGCTAGTCAGAGGACAGCAGAGTAGTCAGCAGTACAGAGTAAAGGGACAGCTAGTCAGCAGTACAGAGTAAAGGACAGCTAGTCAGCAGTACAGAGTAAAGGGACATCTAGTCAGCAGTACAGAGTAAAGGGACAGCTAGTCAGCAGTACAGAGTAAAGGGACACAGAGTCAGCAGTAAGACTAATGGGACAGCTAGTCAGCAGTACAGAGTAAAGGGACAAGTCTAGTCAGCAGTACAGAGTAAAGGGACACGGCTAGTCAGCAGTACAGAGTAAAGGGACAGCTAGTCAGCAGTAGAGAGTAAAGGGACAGCTAGTCAGCAGTACAGAGTAAAGGACAGCTAGTCAGCAGTAAAGAGTAATGGGACAGCTAGTCAGCAGTACAGAGTAAAGGACAGCTAGTCAGCAGTACAGAGTAAAGGGACAGCTAGTCAGCAGTACAGAGGGGACAGCTAGTCAGCAGTACAGAGTAAAGGGACAGCTAGTCAGCAGTACAGAGTAAAGGGACAGCTAGTCAGCAGTACAGAGTAAAGGGACATCTAATCAGCAGTACAGAGTAATGGGACAGCTAGTCAGCAGTACAGAGTAAAGGGACAGCTAGTCAGCAGTACAGAGTAATGGGACACGGAGTCAGCAGTACAGAAATGGGACAGCTAGTCAGCAGTACAGAGTAAAGGGACAGCTAGTCAGCAGTACAGAGTAAAGGTCAGCTAGTCAACAGTACAGTGTAAAGGGACAGCTAGTCAGCAGTACAGAGCAATGGGACAGCTAGTCAGCAGTACAGAGTAAAGGGACTGCTAGTCAGCAGTACAGAGTAAAGGTACACGGAGTGAGCAGTAAAAAGTAATGGGAAAGCTAGTCAGCAGTACAGAGTAAAGGGACACGGAGTCAGCAGTACAGAGTAAAGGGACACAGAGTCAGCAGTACAGAGTAGAGGGACAGTTAGTCAGCAGTACAGAGTAATGGGACAGCTAGTCAGCAGTACAGACTAGAGGGACAGCTAGTCAGCAGTACAGAGTAAAGGGACAGCTAGTCAGCAGTACAGTAAAGGGACAGCTAGTCAGCAGTACAGAGTAGAGGACAGCTAGTCAGCAGTACAGAGTAAAAGAACCAGAATCAGCAGTACAGAGTAAAGGGACACGGAGTCAGCAGTACAGAGTAATGGGACAGCTAGTCAGCAGTACAGAGTAAAGGACAGCTAGTCAGCAGTACAGAGTAAAGGGACAACTAGTCAACAGTACAGAGTAAAGGTACAGCTAGTCAGCAGTACAGAGCAAAGGACAGCTAGTCAGCAGTACAGAGTAAAGGGACAGCTAGTCAGCAGTACAGAGTAAAGGGACACTAGTCAGCAGTACAGAGTAAAGGACAGCTAGGGTACAGAGTAAAGGGACAGCTAGTCAGCAGTACAAGTAAAGGGACAGCTAGTCAGCAGTACAGAGTAGGGACAGCTAGTCAGCAGTTCAGAGTAACAAGGACAGCCAGTCAGCAGTACAGAATAAAGGCTAGATACAGGACAAGTAAAGGTCAGCAGTACAGAGTAAGGGACAGCTAGTCAGCAGTACAAGTAAGGACCCGAATCAGCAGTACAGAGTAAAGGGACACGGAGTCAGCAGTACAGAGTAAAGGGACAGCTGGTCAGCAGTACAGAGTAAAGGACAGCTAGTCAGCAGTACAGAGTAGAGGGACAGCTAGTCAACAGTACAGAGTAGAGGGACAGCTAGTCAGCAGTACAGAGTAGAGGGACAGCTAGTCAGCAGTACAGAGTAGAGGGACAGCTAGTCAGCAGTACAGAGTAAAGAGAACCGAATCAGCAGTACAGTAAAGGACACGGGTCAGCAGTACAGAGTAATGGGACAGCTAGTCAGCAGTACAGAGTAAAAGGACAGCTAGTCAGCAGTACAGAGTAAAGGGACAGCTAGTCAACAGTACAGAGTAAAGGTACAGCTAGTCAGTACAGAGCAATGGGACAGCTAGTCAGCAGTACAGAGTAAAGGGACAGCTAGTCAGCAGTACAGAGTAAAGGGACACTAGTCAGCAGTAAAGAGTAAGGGACAGCTAGTCAGCAGTACAGAGTAGGGACAGCTAGTCAGCAGTACAGAGTAAAGTGACATGGAGTCAGCAGTACAGAGTAGAGGACAGCTAGTCAGCAGTACAGAGTAATGGGACAGCTAGTCAGCAGTACAGAGTAGAGGGACAGCTGGTCAGCAGTACAGAGTAAAGGGACAGCTAGTCAGCAGTTCATAGTAAAGGGACAGCTAGTCAGCAGTACAGAGTAGAGGGACAGCTAGTCAGCAGTAGGAGTAAAGAGAACCCCAATCAGCAGTACAGAGTAAAGGAGACCATGAGTCAGCAGTACAGAGTAATGGGACAGCTAGTCAGCAGTACAGGTAAAAGGACAGCTAGTCAGCAGTACAGAGTAAAGGGACAGCTAGTCAACAGTACAGAGTAAAGGCAGCTAGTCAGCAGTACAGAGCAATGGGACAGCTAGTCAGCAGTACAGAGTAAAGGGACAGCTAGTCAACCAGTACAGAGTAAAGGTTTCTGAAGATCAGCAGTAAAAGTAATGGACAACTAGTCAGCAGTACAGAGTAAAGGGACAGCTAGTCAGCAGTAAAGAGTAATGGGACAGCTAGTCAGCAGTAGAGCGTAGAGGACAGCTAGTCAGCAGTACAGAGTAAAGGGACGCTAGTCAGCAGTAGAGAGTAGAGGACAGCTAGTCAGCAGTACAGAGTAATGGGACAGCTGATCAGCAGTACAGAGTAAAGAGGACAGCTAGTCCAGCAGTACAGAGTAAGGCCCCGAATCAGCAGTACAGAGTAATGGGACAGCTAGTCAGCAGTACAGAGTAAGGGACACTGAGGTCAGCAGTACAGAGTAATGGGACACGGAGTCAGCAGTACAGAGTAATGGGACAGCTAGTCAGCAGTACAGAGTAAAGGGACAGCTAGTCAGCAGTACAGAGTAAAGGGTCAGCTAGTCAACAGTACAGTGTAAAGGGACAGCTAGTCAGCAGTACAGAGCAATGGGACAGCTAGTCAGCAGTACAGAGTAAAGGGACTGCTAGTCAGCAGTACAGAATAAAGGTACACGGAGTGAGCAGTAAAGAGTAATGGGACAGCTAGTCAGCAGTACAGAGTAAAGGGACACGGAGTCAGCAGTACAGAGTAAAGGGACACGGAGTCAGCAGTACAGAGTAAAGGGACAGCTAGTCAGCAGTACAGAGTAGAGGGACAGCTAGTCAGCAGTACAGAGTAGAGGGACAGCTGGTCAGCAGTACAGAGTAAAGGGACAGCTAGTCAGCAGTACAGAGTAAAGGGACAGCTAGTCAGCAGTACAGAGTAGAGGGACAGCTAGTCAGCAGTAGAGAGTAAAGAGAACCCGAATCAGCAGTACAGAGTAAAGGGACATGGAGTCAGCAGTACAGAGTAATGGGACAGCTAGTCAGCAGTACAGAGTAAAAGGACAGCTAGTCAGCAGTACAGAGTAAAGGGACAGCTAGTCAACAGTACAGAGTAAAGGTACAGCTAGTCAGCAGTACAGAGCAATGGGACAGCTAGTCAGCAGTACAGAGTAAAGGGACAGCTAGTCAGCAGTACAGAGTAAAGGGACACGGAGTCAGCAGTAAAGAGTAATGGGACAGCTAGTCAGCAGTACAGAGTAAAGGGACAGCTAGTCAGCAGTACAGAGTAAAGGGACATGGAGTCAGCAGTACAGAGTAAAGGGACAGCTAGTCAGCAGTACAGAGTAGAGGGACAGCTAGTCAGCAGTACAGAGTAGAGGGACAGCTGGTCAGCAGTACAGAGTAAAGGGACAGCTAGTCAGCAGTACAGAGTAAAGGGACAGCTAATCAGCAGTACAGAGTAGAGGGACAGCTAGTCAGCAGTGCAGAGTAGAGGGACAGCTAGTCAGCAGTACAGAGTAAAGGGACAGCTAGTCAGCAGTAAAGAGTAATGGGACAGCTAGTCAGCAGTAGAGAGTAGAGGGACAGCTAGTCAGCAGTAGAGAGTAGAGGGACAGCTAGTCAGCAGTAGAGAGTAGAGGGACAGCTAGTCAGCAGTACAGAGTAAAGGGACAGCTAGTCAGCAGTACAGAGTAAAGGGACA
>NW_025756734.1:0-6214 GCF_021184085.1 Oncorhynchus gorbuscha
TCGCATCTGCACGTCTGCACGCCGCTCCAACGGGTAGTATAACTTTTTCTATTATATTTCATTATATCACAACGGTTTGATTTGTCTTATCTTAGCAATTTCTTCTCAGCTAGCTACATAGCCGTCTTTTGTATCAAAGATAATTGCGTAATTATCGTATTTCCGCCGTCCTAACGTAGTCTTCACTAGCCAGCTAGCTAACGTCCACTGATTAGCTGCACTGAGAAACTTTTTACACTCAACTGAACGACTTGATTAGTTTAGTGTTAGCTACCTACATAGCTGTCTTTTGCTGTCTTCGTATCACGTATCATCGTATCCAAGATAATTGTGTTGTTTAGGTTTAGAGTGTGTAGTCTTAGAGTGATTATCTTAATTTACCGAGGTTAGCTAGCCAGCTATTTGTCGATCCTTAACGTAGGTGACTCTGCTAGCTAGCCAACAGCTAGCCAACGCTAGCCAACGTCTTCTGTATAGAACTCAACTACCGGTCGCATTCACAGGTTGTATCACATTTTCACTTCATTTCATTACAGTACAACGGTTTGATTTGTTTGATCGTAGCTAGCTACTTAGCTAGCTACATAGCCGTCTTTGTATCAAAGATAATTTGTGTAGTCTAGAGCGATTTTCTAGGTTCGCTAGCCATCTATTGTCGTTCTTTTAACGCAACGTAACGTAAACAACACTGCTAGCTAGCCTGCTAGCCCCCGAATAACAACACTGCAGAAACTATTACACTCAACGGAATGACTTGATTAGTGTAGTGTCAACAACGCACCCACTGCCAGCTGGCCTACTTCAGCAGTACTGTATCATTTTAATCATTTTAGTCAATAAGATTCTTGCTACGTAGCTTAACTTTCTGAACATTCGAGACGTGTAGTCACTTGTCATTCCAATCTCCTTTGCATTAGCGTAGCCTCTTCTGTAGCCTGTCAACTATGTGTCTGTTTATCCCTGTTCTCTCTCTCTGCACAGACCATACAAACGCTCCTCACCGACGTGGCCGCGCGGCCACCTACTCTGGTGGTCCCAGCGCGCACGACCCCACGTGGAGTTCCAGGTCTCCGGTAGCCTCTGGAACTGCCAATCTGCGGTCAACAAGGCAGAGTTCATCTCAGCCTATGCCTCCCTCAGTCCTCGACTTCTTGGCACTGACGGAAACATGGATCACCACAGACAACACTGCTACTCCTACTGCTCTCTCTTCGTCCGCCCACGTGTTCTCGCACACCCCGAGAGCATCTGGTCAGCGGGGTGGTGGCACCGGGATCCTCATCTCTCCCAAGTGGTCATTCTCTCTTTCTCCCCTTACCCATCTGTCTATCGCTCCTTTGAATTCCATGCTGTCACAGTCACTAGCCCTTTCAAGCTTAACATCCTTATCATTTATCGCCCTCCAGGTTCCCTCGGAGAGTTCATCAATGAGCTTGATGCCTTGATAAGCTCCTTTCCTGAGGACGGCTCACCTCTCACAGTTCTGGGCGACTTTAACCTCCCCACGTCTACCTTTGACTCTTTCCTCTCTGCCTCCTTCTTTCCACTCCCTCTCCTCTTTTGACCTCACCCTCTCACCTTCCCCCCTACTCACAAGGCAGGCAATACGCTCGACCTCATCTTTACTAGATGCTGTTCTTCCACTAACCTCACTGCAACTCCCCTCCAAGTCTCCGACCACTGCCTTGTATCCTTTTCCCTCTCGCTCTCATCCAACACCTCCCACACTGCCCCTACTCGGATGGTATCGCGCCGTCCCAACCTTCGCTCTCTCTCCCCCGCTTACTCTCTCCTCTTCCATCCTATCATCTCTTCCCTCCGCTCAAACCTTCTCCCACCTATCTCCTGATTCTGCCTCCTCAACCCTCCTCTCCTCCCTCTCTGCATCCCTTGACTCTCTATGTCCCCTATCCTCCAGGCCGGCTCGGTCCTCCCCTCCCGCTCCGTGGCTCGATGACTCATTGCGAGCTCACAGAACAGGGCTCCGGGCAGCCGAGCGGAAATGGAGGAAACTTCGCCTCCCCTGCGGACCTGGCATCCTTTCACTCCCTCCTCTCTACATTTTCCTCCTCTGTCTCTGCTGCTAAAGCCACTTTCTACCACGCTAAATTCCAAGCATCTGCCTCTAACCCTAGGAAGCTCTTTGCCACCTTCTCCTCCCTCCTGAATCCTCCGCCCCCTCCCCCCCTCCTCCCTCTCTGCAGATGACTTCGTCAACCATTTTGAAAAGAAGGTCGACGAGCATCCGATCCTCGTTTGCTAAGTCAAGCGACACGCTGGTTCTGCTCACACTGCCCTACCCTGTGCTCTGACCTCTTTCTCCCCTCTCTCTCCAGATGAAATCTCGCGTCTTGTGACGGCCGGCCGCCCAACAACCTGCCCGCTTGACCCTATCCCCTCCTCTCTTCTCAGACCATTTCCGGAGACCTTCTCCCTTACCTCACCTCGCTCATCAACTCATCCCTGACCGTTGGCTACGTCCCTTCCGTCTTCAAGAGAGCGAGAGTTGCACCCCTTCTGAAAAAAACCTACACTCGATCCCTCCGATGTCAACAATTACAGACCAGTATCCCTTCTTTCTTTTCTCTCCAAAACTCTTGAACGTGCCGTCCTTGGCCAGCTCTCCCGCTATCTCTCTCTGAATGACCTTCTTGATCCAAATCAGTCAGGTTTCAAGACTAGTCATTCAACTGAGACTGCTCTCCTCTGTATCACGGAGCGCTCCGCACTGCTAAAGCTAACTCTCTCTCCTCTGCTCTCATCCTTCTAGATCTATCGGCTGCCTTCGATACTGTGAACCATCAGATCCTCCTCTCCACCCTCTCCGAGTTGGGCATCTCCCGGCGCGGCCCACGCTTGGATTGCGTCCTACCTGACAGGTCGCTCCTACCAGGTGGCGTGGCGAGAATCTGTCTCCTCACCACGCGCTCTCACCACTGGTGTCCCCCAGGGCTCTGTTCTTGGCCCTCTCCTATTCTCGCTATACACCAAGTCACTTGGCTCTGTCATAACCTCACATGGTCTCTCTTATCATTGCTATGCAGACGACACACAATTAATCTTCTCCTTTCCCCTTCTGATGACCAGGTGGCGAATCGCATCTCTGCATGTCTGGCAGACATATCAGTGTGGATGACGGATCACCACCTCAAGCTGAACCTCGGCAAGACGGAGCTGCTCTTCCTCCCGGGGGAAGGACTGCCCGTTCCATGATCTCGCCATCACGGTCGACAACTCCATTGTGTCCTCCTCCCAGAGCGCCAGAACCTGGCGTGATCCTGGACAACACCCTGTCGTTCTCAACTAACATCAAGGCGGTGGCCCGTTCCTGTAGGTTCATGCTCTACAACATCCGCAGAGTACGACCCTGCCTCACACAGGAAGCGGCGCAGGTCCTAATCCAGGCACTTGTCATCTCCCGTCTGGATTACTGCAACTCGCTGTTGGCTGGGCTCCCTGCCTGTGCCATTAAACCCCTTCAACTCATCCAGAACGCCGCAGCCCGTCTGGTGTTCAACCTTCCCAAGTTCTCTCACGTCACCCCGCTCCTCCGTTCTCTCCACTGGCTTCCAGTTGAAGCTCGCATCCGCTACAAGACCATGGTGCTTGCCTGCGGAGCTGTGGGGGAACGGCACCTCAGTACCTCCAGGCTCTGATCAGGCCCTACACCCAAACAAGGGCACTGCGTTCATCCACCTCTGGCCTGCTCGCCTCCCTACCACTGAGGAAGTACAGCTCCCGCTCAGCCCAGTCAAAACTGTTCGCTGCCCTGGCCCCCCAATGGTGGAACAAACTCCCTCACGACGCCAGGACAGCGGAGTCAATCACCACCTTCCGGAGACACCTGAAACCCCACCTCTTTAAGGAATACCTAGGATAGGTTAAGTAATCCCTCTCACCCCACCCCCCTAAGTTTTAGATGCACTATTGTTAAGTGACTGTCCCACTGGATGTCATAAGGTGAATGCACCAATTTGTAAGTCGCTCTGGATAAGAGCGTCTGCTAAATGACTTAAATGTAATGTAAATGTAAACATCAGTCACAGTAACAGTGGCAGAAACATCAGTCACAGTAACAGTGGCAGTAACATCAGTCACAGTAACAGTGGCAGAAACATCAGTCACAGTGGCAGAAACATCAGTCACAGTCACAGTGGCAGAAACATCAGTCACAGTAACAGTGGTAGAAACATCAGTCACAGTGGCAGAAACATCATTCACAGTAACAGTGGTAGAAACATCAATCACAGTAACAGTGGTAGAAACATCAGTCACAGTAACAATGGCAGAAACATCAGTCACAGTAACAGTGGCAGAAACATCAGTCAAATTAACAGTGGCAGAAACATCAGTCACAGTGGCAGAAACATCAGTCACAGTAGCAGTGGCAGAAACATCAGTCACAGTAACAGTGGTAGAAACATCAGTCACAGTAGCAGAAACATCAGTCACAGTAACAGTGGCAGAAACATCAGTCACAGTAGCAGAAACATCAGTCACAGTAACAGTGGCAGAAACATCAGTCACAGTAACAGTGGTAGAAACATCAGTCACAGTAGCAGTGGCAGAAACATCAGTCACAGTAACCGTGGTAGAAACATCAGTCACAGTAACAGTGGTAGAAACATCAGTCACAGTGGCAGAAACATCAGTCACAGTAACAGTGGCAGAAACATCAGTCACAGTAACAGTGGTAGAAACATCAGTCACAGTAGCAGTGGTAGAAACATCAGTCACAGTAGCAGTGGCAGAAACATCAGTCACAGTGGCAGAAACATCAGTCACAGTAACAGTGGTAGAAACATCAGTCACAGTAACAGTGGCAGAAACATCAGTCACAGTAACAGTGGTAGAAACATCAGTCACAGTAGCAGTGGTAGAAACATCAGTCACAGTAGCAGTGGCAGAAACATCAGTCACAGTGGCAGAAACATCAGTCACAGTGGTAGAAACATCAGTCACAGTGGCAGAAACATCAGTCACAGTGGCAGAAACATCAGTCACAGTAACAGTGGTAGAAACATCAGTCACAGTAACAGTGGTAGAGACATCAGTCACAGTAGCAGTGGCAGAAACATCAGTCACAGTGGCAGAAACATCAGTCAAAGTAACAGTGGTAGAAACATCAGTCACAGTAACAGTGGCTGAAACATCAGTCACAGTAACAGTGGTAGAAACATTAGTCACAGTAACAGTGGTAGAAACATCAGTCACAGTAACAGTGGTAGAAACATCAGTCACAGTAACAGTGGCAGAAACATCAGTCACAGTAACAGTGGCAGTAACATCAGTCACAGTAACAGTGGCAGAAACATCAGTCACAGTGGCAGAAACATCAGTCACAGTCACAGTGGCAGAAACATCAGTCACAGTAACAGTGGTAGAAACATCAGTCACAGTGGCAGAAACATCATTCACAGTAACAGTGGTAGAAACATCAATCACAGTAACAGTGGTAGAAACATCAGTCACAGTAACAATGGCAGAAACATCAGTCACAGTAACAGTGGCAGAAACATCAGTCAAATTAACAGTGGCAGAAACATCAGTCAAATTAACAGTGGCAGAAACATCAGTCACAGTGGCAGAAACATCAGTCACAGTAGCAGTGGCAGAAACATCAGTCACAGTAGCAGTGGCAGAAACATCAGTCACAGTAGCAGAAACATCAGTCACAGTAGCAGAAACATCAGTCACAGTAACAGTGGCAGAAACACCAGTCACAGTAACAGTGGTAGAAACATCAGTCACAGTAGCAGAAACATCAGTCACAGTAACAGTGGCAGAAACATCAGTCACAGTAGCAGAAACATCAGTCACAGTAACAGTAGCAGAAACATCAGTCACAGTAACAGTGGTAGAAACATCAGTCACAGTAGCAGTGGCAGAAACATCAGTCACAGTAAAACATCAGTCACAGTAACAGTGGTAGAAACATCAGTCACAGTAACAGTCACGGTAACAGAAACATCAGTCACAGTAACATCAGTGGCAGAAACATCAGTCACAGTAACAGTGGTGAAACATCAGTCACAGTAGCAGTGGCAGAAACATCAGTCACAGTGGCAGAAACATCAGTGGCAGAAACATCAGTCACAGTGGCAGAAACATCAGTCACAGTAACAGGCAGTAACAGTGGTAGAAACATCAGTCACAGTAACAGTGGCAGAAACATCAGTCACAGTAACAGTGGTAGAAACATCAGTCACAGTAG
>NW_025756735.1:0-2500 GCF_021184085.1 Oncorhynchus gorbuscha
AGTCCCCTTTTTCAGGTCAAATGATAATTTATTTCCCTCTCCTCTAGGGTCTGACACCTCTAAGATCTAGCATGTTAGACCTCTCAAAATCAAATCAAATCAAATCAAATCAAATTTTATTTGTCACATACACATGGTTAGCAGATGTTAAATGCGAGTGTAGCGAAATGCTTGTGCTTCTAGTTCCGACAATGCAGTGATAACCAACAAGTAATCTAACTAACAATTCCAAAACTACTGTCTTATACACAGTGTAAGGGGATAAGGAACATGTACATAAGGATATATGAATGAGTGATGGTACAGAGCAGCATACAGTAGATGGTATCGAGTACAGTATATACATATGAGATGAGTGTGTAGACAAAGTAAACAAAGTGGCATAGTTAAAGTGGCTAGTGATACATGTGTTACATAAGGATGCAGTCGATGATGTAGAGTACAGTATATACATATGCATATGAGATGAATAATGTAGGGTAAGTAACATTATATAAGGTAGCATTGTTTAAAGTGGCTAGTGATATATTTACATCATTTCCCATCAATTCCCATTATTAAAATGGCTGGAGTTGGGTCAGTGTCAATGACAGTGTGTTGGCAGCAGCCAATCAATGTTAGTGGTGGCTGTTTAACAGTCTGATGGCCTTGAGATAGAAGCTGTTTTTCAGTCTCTCGGTCCCAGCTTTGATGCACCTGTACTGACCTCGCCTTCTGGATGATAGCGGGGTGAACAGGCAGTGGTTCGGGTGGTTGATGTCCTTGATGATCTTTATGGCCTTCCTGTAACAACGGGTGGTGTAGGTGTCCTGGAGGGCAGGTAGTTTTCCCCGGTGATGCGTTGTGCAGTCCTCACTACCCTCTGGAGAGCCTTACGGTTGAGGGCGGAGCAGTTGCCGTACCAGGCGGTGATACAGCCCGCCAGGATGCTCTCGATTGTGCATCTGTAGAAGTTTGTGAGTGCTTTTGGTGACAAGCCGAATTTCTTCAGCCTCCTGAGGTTGAATAGGCGCTGCTGCGCCTTCTTCACGACGCTGTCAGTGTGAGTGGACCAATTCAGTTTGTCTGTGATGTGTATGCCGAGGAACTTAAAACTAGCTACCCTCTCCACTACTGTTCCATCGATGTGGATAGGGGGGTGTTCCCTCTGCTGTTTCCTGAAGTCCACAATCATCTCCTTAGTTTTGTTGACGTTGAGTGTGAGGTTATTTTCCTGACACCACACTCCGAGGGCCCTCACCTCCTCCCTGTAGGCCGTCTCGTCGTTGTTGGTAATCAAGCCTACCACTGTTGTGTCGTCCGCAAACTTGATGATTGAGTTGGAGGCGTGCATGGCCACGCAGTCGTAGGTGAACAGGGAGTACATCTCCTCTCCATCAGACACATTCTGACTCATCCTTCATTTTGTCCTCACACATCCTCAGGTTCCTGTTTGCATACAATGGTGTAAAGTACTTAAATAAAAATACTTGAAAGTACACCTTAAGTAGTTTTTTTTGGGGGGGGGGCGTATCTGTACTTTACTATTTATATTTTTGGTAACTTTTACTTTTCTACATTCCTTGGAGTGTGTCCCTGGATATCTGTCAATAATTATAATTATTTTCATTTTGCTATCTGGTTGGTTAATATAAAGGAATTTTAAAATGATTTATACTTTTACTTTAACTTTCATTTTAGCAATTCCATTTACTTTTGAAATGTAAGTATATTTGAAACCAATTACTTTTAGACTTTCACTAAAGTAGTATTTTACTGGGTGACTTTCACTAAAGTAGTATTTTACTGGGTGACTTTCACTAAAGTAGTATTTTACTGGGTGACTCACTAAAGTAGTATTTTACTGGGTGACTCACTAAAGTAGTATTTTACTGGGTGACTTTCACTAAAGTAGTATTTTACTGGGTGACTCACTAAAGTAGTATTTTACTGGGTGACTCACTAAAGTAGTATTTTACTGGGTGACTCACTAAAGTAGTATTTTACTGGGTGACTCACTAAAGTAGTATTTTACTGGGTGACTTTCACTAAAGTAGTATTTTACTGGGTGACTCACTAAAGTAGTATTTTACTGGGTGACTCACTAAAGTAGTATTTTACTGGGTGACTCACTAAAGTAGTATTTTACTGGGTGACTTTCACTAAAGTAGTATTTTACTGGGTGGCTTTCACGTTAACGCATGCCCGACTAGCATTACCACCCTGGATCAAATCAAATCAAATCAAATGTATTTATATAGCCCTTCGTACATCAGCTGATATCTCAAAGTGCTGTACAGAAACCCAGCCTAAAACCCCAAACAGCAAGCAATGCAGGTGTAGAAGCACAGTGGCTAGGAAAAACTAGGAAGAAACCTAGAGAGGAACCAGGCTATGTGGGGTGGCCAGTCCTCTTCTGGCTGTGCCGGGTGGAGATTATAACAGAACATGGCCAAGATGTTCAAATGTTGGATGGTTCCGAACTTGAATATGTAGACATCTATAAGTACCTAGGTTAGAC
>NW_025756737.1:0-6212 GCF_021184085.1 Oncorhynchus gorbuscha
CCATCCTGACCAAGGAGATGAAAAGGATATGGAGCCATCCCTGGCCAAGGAGAGGATATGAAGCCATCCCTGACCAGGGAGATGAAAAGGATATGGAGCCATCCCTGACCAGGGAGATGAAAAGGATATGGAGCCATCCCTGACCAGGGACAGGATATGGAGCCATCACTGACCAGGGAGATGATATGGAGCCATCCCTGACCAAGGAGATGATACAGAGCCATCCCTGACCAAGGAGATGATACAGAGCCATCCCTGACCAGGGAGATGAAAAGGATACGGAGCCATCACTGACCATGGAGATGATATGTGTAACAGTATAATTTTAAACCGTACCCTCGCCCATACCCGGGCGCGAACCAGGGACCTTCTGCACACATCAACAACAGTCACCCACGAAGCGTCGTTACCCATCGCCTCCACAAAAGCCGTGGCCCTTGCAGAGCAAGGGGAAACACTACTTCAAGGTCTCAGAGCAAGTGAGCGTAACACGATTGAAACGACCAGGGAGATGAAAGGATACAGAGCCATCACTGTGGGGAGACCATCCCATTAAGGAGATGAAAGGATACGGAGAGCCATCCTGACCAGGGAGATGATACTGGAGCCATCCCTGACAAGGAGATGAAAAGGCCATGGAGCCATCACTGACCAGGAGATGAAAATGATATGGAGCCATCCTGACCAGGAGATGATACAGAGCCATCCACTGACCAGGAGATGATATGGAGCCATCCCTGACCAGGGAGATGAAAATGATATGGAGCCATCACTGACCAGGGAGATGAAAATGATATGGAGCCATCCTGACCAGGGAGAAAATGATATGGAGCCATCCTGACCAGGGAGATGAAAAGGATACAGAGCCATCACTGACCAGGGAGATGATATGGAGCCATCACTGACCAGGGAGATGAAAAGGATATGGAGCCATCTGACCAGGAGGATGAAAGGATATGGAGCCATCCCTGACCAAGGAGAGGAAAGGAAGCCATCCCTGACCAGGGAGATGAAAAGGAATCCCTGACCAAAGTGAAGGATATGGAGCCATCCCTGACCAGAGATGAAAAGGATATGGAGCCATCCCTGACCAGGGAGATGAAAGGATATGGAGCCATCCCTGACCAGGGGGAGGAAAAGGATACAGAGCCATCCCTGACCAGGGAGAGGATGCGAGCCATCACTGACCAAGGAGATGAAAAGGATATGGAGCCATCCCTGACCAAGGAGAGGATACAGAAGCCATCCCTGACCAGGGAGATGAAAAGGATATGGAGCCATCCCTGACCAGGGAGATGAAAAGGATATGGAGCCATCCTGACCAGGGAGATGATATGGAGCCATCACTGACCAGGGAGATGATACAGAGCCATCCTGACCAAGGGAGATGATACAGAGCCATCCCTGACCAAGGAGATGATACAGAGCCATCCCTGACCAGGAGATGAAAAGGATACGGAGCCATCACTGACCATGGAGATGATATGTGTAACAGTATAATTTTAAACCGTCCCTCGCCCATACCCGGAGCGCGGGAACAGAAGGACCTTCTGCACACATCAACAGCAGTCACCCACCGCGCGTCGTTACCCATCGCTCACAAAAAGCACGTGGCCCTTGCCCAGAGCTCGGGAAACACTACTTCCAAGGTCTCAGAGCAAGTGACGTAACCGATTGAAACGCTATTTAGTGCACACCGCTAACTAAGCTAGCCGTTTCACATCCGTTACATATGGATATGGAGCCATCACTGACCAAGGAGATGAAAAGGATACGGAACCATCCCTGACAAGGGAGATGAAAAGGATACAGAGCCATCACTGACCAGGGAGATGATATGGAGCCATCCTGACCAGGGAGATGAAAATGATATGGAGCCATCCCTGACCAGGGAGATGAAAAGGATACCAGAGCCATCACTGACCAGGGAGATGATATGGAGCCATCCCTGACCAAGGAGATGAAAAGGATATGGAGCCATCCCTGACCAGGAGATGATATGGGTATCACTGACCAGGAGATGATATGGAGCCATCCCTGACCAGGGAGATGATATGAAGCCATCCCTGACCAGGGAGATGATATGGAGCCATCCCTGACCAGGGACATGAAAATTATATGGAGCCATCCCTGACCAGGGAGATGAAAATGATATGGAGCCATCACTGACCAAGGAGATGTAAAGGATACGGAACCATCCCTGACAAGGGAGATGAAAGGATACAGAGCCATCACTGACCAGGGAGATGATATGGAGTCATCCCTGACCAGTGAGATGATATGGAGCCATCCTGACCAGGGGAGATGATATGGAGCCATCCTGACCAGGGATATGAAAATGATATGGAGCCATCCCTGACCAGGGAGATGAAAATGATATGGAGCCATCCTGACCAGGGAGATGAAAAGGATACAGAGCCATCATGACCAGGAGATGATATGGAGCCATCCCTGACCAAGGAGATGAAGAGGATCGGAGCCATCCCTGACCAGGGGAGATGATATGGAGCCATCACTGACCAGGGAGATGAAAATGATATGGAGCCATCCTGACCAGGGAGATGAAAATGATATGGAGCCATCCTGACCAGGGAGATGAAAAGGATACAGAGCCATCACTGACCAGGGAGATGATATGGAGCCATCCCTGACCAGGGAGATGAAAATGATATGGAGCCATCACTGACCAAGGAGATGAAAATGATATGGAGCCATCCTGACCAGGGAGATGAAAATGATATGGAGCCATCCCTGACCAGGAGATGAAAAGGATACAGAGCCATCACTGACCAGGGAGATGATATGGAGCCATCCTGACCAGGGAGATGAAAAGGATATGGAGCCATCACTGACCAAGGAGATGAAAAGGATGCAGAGCCATCCCTGACCAGGGAGGAAAAGGATGAATCCTGACCAGGGAGATGATACGGAGCCATCCCTGACCAAGGAGATGAAATATGGAGCCATCCCTGACCAAAGAGAGAGGGAGCCATCCCTGACCAGGGAGATGAAAAGGATATGGAGCCATCACTGACCAGGGAGATGAAAAGGATATGGAGCCATCCCTGACAGGGACAGGAGATGAAAATGATATGGAGCCATCCTGACCAAGGAGATGGAGATCCTGACCAAGGAGGATACAGGGCCATCCCTGACCAGGGAGATGAAAAGGATCTGGAGCCATCACTGACCATGGAGATGATATGGAGATCCTGACCAAGGATGATACAGAGCCATCCCTGACCAAGGAGAGATACAGAGCCATCTGACCAAGGAGATGATACAGAGCCATCCCTGACCAGGAGGATGAAAAGGATACAGAGCCATCACTGACCATGGAGATGATATGTGAGTATAAAAACCGGATACAGACCTTCTGCACCATCCCTGACGAAGGGAGATGAAAAGGACCCTTGCAGAGCAAGGGAAACCATCACTCAGAGCAAGGAGATGATATTTGGTGCCATCCCTGACCAGGGAGATGATATGGAGCCATCACTGACCAGGGAGATGAAAAGGATGCGGGCCATCTGACAAGGGAGATGAAAAGGATACAGAGCCATCACTGACCAGGGAGATGATATGGAGCCATCTGACCAGGGAGATGAAAATGATGATATGGAGGCATCCTGACCAGGGACAGAGGACCAAATGATATGGAGCCATCCCTGACCAGGGAGATGAAAAGGATATGGAGCCATCCCAGGGAGATGATATGGAGCCATCACTGACCAAGGATATGGAGCCATCCCTGAACAATGATATGAAGCCATTAAAATGATATGGAGCCATCCCTGACCAGGGACATGAAAATTATATGGAGCCATCCTGACCAAAGGATATGGAGCCATCCTGACCAAGGAGATGTAAAGGATACGGAACCATCCCTGACAAGGGAGATAGAAAAGGATACAGAGCCATCACTGACCAGGAGATGATATGGAGTCATCCTGACCAGGGAGATGATATGGAGCCATCCCTGACCAGGAGATGATATGGAGCCATCCTGACCAGGAGATGAAAATGATATGCAGAGCCATCCCTGACCAGGGGAGATGAAAATGATATGGAGCCATCCCTGACCAGGGAGATGAAAAGGATACAGAGCCATCACTGACCAGGAGATGATATGGAGCCATCCTGACCAAGGAGATGAAAAGGATACGGAGCCATCCCTGACCAGGGAGATGATATGGAGCCATCACTGACCAGGAGATGAAAATGATATGGAGCCATCCCTGACCAGGAGATGAAATGATATGGAGCCATCCTGACCAGGGAGATGAAAGGATACAGAGCCATCACTGACCAGGAGATGATATGGACCATCCCTGACCAGGGAGATGAAAATGATATGGAGCCATCACTGACCAAGGAGATGAAAATGATATGGAGCCATCCTGACCAGGGAGATGAAAATGATATGGAGCCATCCCTGACCAGGAGATGAAAAAGGATACAGAGCCATCACTGACCAGGAGATGATATGGGCCATCCCTGACCAGGGAGATGAAAATGATATGGAGCCATCACTGACCAAGGAGATGAAAGGATACGGAGCCATCCCTGACCAGGGAGATGAAAGGATCACGGAGCCATCATGACCCAGGGAGATGAAAATGATATGGAGCCATCCCTGACCAGGAGATGAAAAGGATACAGAGCCATCACTGACCAGGAGATGATAGCAGACCATCCCTGACCAGGAGATGAAAATGATATGGAGCCATCACTGACCAAGGAGATGAAAGGATCACGGGCCATCCCTGACCAGGAGATGAAAGGATACGGAGCCATCACTGACCAGGGAGATGAAAAGGATATGGAGCCATCACTGACCAAGGAGATGAAAAGGATATGGAGCCATCCCTGACCAGGAGGATGAAAAGGATACAGAGCCATCCCTGACCAGGGAGAGGAAAAGGATACAGAGCCATCCCTGACCAGGGAGATGAAAAGGATACAGAGCCATCCACTGACCAGGAGATGATATGGAGCCATCCCTGACCAGGAGATGATATGGAGCCATCCCTGACCAGGGAGATGAAAAGGATACGGAGCCATCCCTGACCAGGGAGATGAAAAGGATACGGAGCCATCCCTGACCAGGGAGATGAAAAGGATACAGAGCCATCCCTGACCAGGGACAGGAAAATGATATGGAGCCATCCCTGACCAGGGAGATGAAAAGGATATGGAGCCATCCCTGAACAAGGAGATGAAAAGGATATGGAGCCATCCCTGAACAAGGAGATTAAAAGGATATGGAGCCATCCCTGAACAAGGAGATGAAAAGGATATGGAGCCATCCCTGAACAAGGAGATGTAAAGGATACGGAACCATCCCTGACAAGGGAGATGAAAAGGATACAGAGCCATCACTGACCAGGGAGATGATATGGAGTCATCCCTGACCAGGGAGATGATATGGAGCCATCCCTGACCAGGGAGATGATATGGAGCCATCCCTGACCAGGGAGATGAAAATGATATGGAGCCATCCCTGACCAGGGAGATGAAAATGATATGGAGCCATCCCTGACCAGGGAGATGAAAAGGATACAGAGCCATCACTGACCAGGGAGATGATATGGAGCCATCCCTGACCAAGGAGATGAAAAGGATACGGAGCCATCCCTGACCAGGGAGATGATATGGAGCCATCACTGACCAGGGAGATGAAAATGATATGGAGCCATCCCTGACCAGGGAGATGAAAATGATATGGAGCCATCCCTGACCAGGGAGATGAAAAGGATACAGAGCCATCACTGACCAGGGAGATGATATGGAGCCATCCCTGACCAGGGAGATGAAAATGATATGGAGCCATCACTGACCAAGGAGATGAAAATGATATGGAGCCATCCCTGACCAGGGAGATGAAAAGGATACGGAGCCATCACTGACCAGGGAGATGAAAAAGGATACAGAGCCATCACTGACCAGGGAGATGAAAAGGATATGGAGCCATCCCTGACCAGGGAGATGAAAATGATATGGAGCCATCACTGACCAAGGAGATGAAAAGGATACGGAGCCATCCCTGACCAGGGAGATGAAAAGGATACGGAGCCATCACTGACCAGGGAGATGAAAATGATATGGAGCCATCCCTGACCAGGGAGATGAAAAGGATACAGAGCCATCACTGACCAGGGAGATGATATGGAGCCATCCCTGACCAGGGAGATGAAAATGATATGGAGCCA
>NW_025756738.1:0-6212 GCF_021184085.1 Oncorhynchus gorbuscha
AGATCTGAATGCTGTGTTTATAAACAAGAACTACTTTTTTTTTTGTTGTTTGTTTTTTTGACAACAACAAAAAGATCTAGATGTTTAGAAGATGGACTTGCCTGAGGTTCACAACATAAGATCCTTTTCAACCTGTCACTTTGATGTGTGTGTCAGCCTGACGATTATTCAGGATGATGGCTGGTGGGGCCTTATTTCACACTCTCAGTTGTGCCACTCTCAGATGGAACCTGCGAGGGTATCTGCTTAGAATCACAACCCAGTGTTATTATGATGACAGGCAACGAAGGGATTACCTCTCAAAATGTCAGTCTCCATTTGCTATACTGTCACCGGCTGTCATGAGCACTACACTCGACGGACACAGTGAGAGTCAGAAATGCAGAGGTTTGGAGGGTTTTGCTTTAGGATATGTTTCTCCATAGCACATTATTTGAAAATGGGAGATGTCGGACAATTGTATAGCATAATCGTAATTGGGTAAGCCCGTCATCTGTATTTCAGGGGAATGTTCAACGCTGAAATTATTTTACCATGGTCAAATCAAATTGTATTGGTCACGTACACATGGTTAGCAGATGTTAATGCGAGTGTAGTGAAATGCTTGTGCTTCTAGTTCTGACAAAGCAGTAATATCTAACAAGTAATCTAACAAATTCAAAACAACTACCTAATACACACAAATATGAAGGGATGAATAAGTAAATGATGAAGTAGGTTAGCAGACATACAGTAGAGAGAACATTAGTGACCTGATGTGTTCTGTTTCTCTACGTCCATTCCAAAATGGTGGGTATACACGACAATATAACACACCAAACAGGAAATGATTTTGAACAGAGGCAGACTAAGTGTGCACAGTGACCCTCAGAAAGACAGCTGTGACACCACATAGTTCCTGTAAAAGGAGCAAGAGATGCATTTATATAGGGCCGTTGAGATGAGGGTGGTCACGACAACAAGAAATGACTCATCACTCTGTGAAGAAGAAATCCTTCTGTCTGACCAGACTGATGGAATGGAATGGAATAAATAAAGTTGTGACAGCTAGTGTATATCGCACAGAAATAATTAAAGGCACAGTGCAGTTAAAATTCAATTTTACTGTGTTTTGTATCATATTATACAACGGGTGGTTCTAATCCTGAATGCTGATTGGTTAAAAGTGCATTCCAGCCTGTGTCTATTCCATAAGTTACCACCAGCTAAATCTATGACGTTAAAGTGCATATTTACTCTGTTCCAAAACTGGCCACTGTCTCATCAGCCTAACCAGGCAATTTATAAACTTTATCTCTTTATTTTAGACTAACGTTTAGTTTTCAAAAGTGGAGATTTGTATAAATCTTGCTATCTGTCTCTCCAACATTTATAACATTGTTTCAATATTCACATTCGATGCCCAGCTGTCCCATAGTAATAAACGTGTCGGAATGAGAAAGACAGGCAGGCAGCATTTCTCAGCCAGTAGAAATCATGAATCAGCATCATTTGTATGGATAGTTGCGTTTTTGGCTAGCCCTCTGAACAACAGTGTCCTGACAAGTGAGCACATTAGCTCATTGTTATGGGTCTATCCAAATAAATGTCATTAGAAAACAGCTTAAACAAATGCAAATGCAGCTACTTTGCTGTTATTTTGTCTGCACTTTTGACGTGACCAAGTCATCATGCAGGAAAGAGGACCCAAATGATTTAACAGAAACAGAGTTTATTAATGTTCAAAACGGAATAACTGAAATCCTCTAGATTTGTAGAGGGGAAAACAACTGGAGAAGCGGCCACAGACTGCAGGTCGCCTGGTAGGCGCAGGCCGTAGTCGACTGAGACACCTGCTCACACGCAGCGCCTGAAGAAGGCACAAAACACGACAGGACAGGGTGATACACAATCACGGCAAAAAACACGACAGGACAGGGGCGAAACGCAATCACAGCATGGAATACAAAACAAGGAACCACGGCACAGGAACGGAACACAAAGGAATAAATAGGGACTCTAATCAGGGGAAAGGATCGGGAACAGGTGTGGGAAGACTAAATGATGATTAGGGGGAATAGGAACAGCTGGGAGCAGGAACGGAACGATAGAGAGAAGAGAGAGCGAGAGAGTGAGAGAGGGAGGGGGAGAGAGAGGGCTAGAAGGAGGGAAAGAACCAAATAAGACCAGCAGAGGGAAACGAATAGAATGGGAAGCACAGGGACAAGACAAGATAATAAATGACAAACATGACAGTACCCCCCACCACCGAGCGCTCCTCCTGGCGCTCTCGAGGGGAGGAACACTGGCGGCAACGGAGGAAATCATAGATCAAACGGTCCAGCACGTCCCAGAAAGAACCCAACTCCCTCTCCTCAGGACCGTAACGAAAACGATAAAAAGGGAAACTAGGGTACTACTCTAAAAAAAAAAAATGAGAACTAGGGACAGACTGACACAGCAAGGGCAGGGACAAGAACAGAGAGATGCGATGGCAGGGAACAGACTGAGACCCAGCAAGACCAGGAGCAGAAGCAGAAAAAATTACCAGACTTCTTCTGCGCGCAGTCTGAACACGCAGCCAAAACGGGCGCGTGTCACGCTCCTGAGTCGGCCACCAAAAGCGCTGGCGAATAGACGCAAGAGTGCCTCGAACACCGGGATGACCAGCTAACTTGGCAGAGTGAGCCCACTGAAGAACAGCCAGACGAGTGGAAACAGGAACGAAAAGGAGGTTACTAGGACAAGCGCGGCGACGCAGTGTGCGTGAGTGCTTGCTTAACCTGTCTTTCAATTCCCCAGACTGTCAACCCGACAACACGCCCATAAGGAAGAATCCCCTCGGGATCAGTAGAAGCCACAGAAGAACTAAACAGACGGGATAAGGCATCAGGCTTGGTGTTCTTGCTACCCGGACGGTAAGAAATCACAAACTCGAAACGAGCGAAAAACAACGCCCAACGAGCTTGACGGGCATTAAGTCGTTTGGCAGAACGGATGTACTCAAGGTTCTTATGGTCTGTCCAAACGACAAAAGGAACGGTCGCCCTCCAACCACTGCGCCATTCGCCTAGGGCTAAGCGGATGGCGAGCAGTTCACGGTTACCCACATCATAGTTGCGCTCAGATGGCGACAGGCGATGAGAAAATAAGCGCACGGATGAACCTTATCGTCAGACTGGAAGCGCTGGGATAGAATGGCTCCCACGCCTACCTCTGAAGTTGCCAACCTCGACAATGAATTGTCTAGTGACGTCAGGAGTAACGAGGATAGGAGCGGACGAAAACGCTCTTTTAGAAGATCAAAGCTCCTGGGCGGAACCGACCACTTAAAACACGTCTTGACAGAAGTAAGAGCTGTGAGAGGGGCAGCAACTTGACCGAAATTACGAATGAAACGCCGATAGAAATTAGCGAAACCTAAAAAGCGCTGCAACTCGACACGTGACCTTGGAACGGGCCAATCACTGACAGCTTGACCTTAGCGGAATCCATCTGAATGCCTTCAGCGGAAATAACGGAACCGAGAAAAGTAACGGAGGAGACATGAAAAGAGCACTTCTCAGCCTTTACGTAGAGACAATTCTCTAAAAGGCGCTGTAGAACACGCCGAACGTGCTGAACATGAATCTCGAGTGACGGAGAAAAATCAGGATATCGTCAAGATAGACAAAAACAAAAATGTTCAGCATGTCTCTCAGAACATCATTAACTAATGCCTGAAAAACAGCTGGCGATTGGCGAGACCGAACGGCAGAACCCGGTACTCAAAATGCCCTAACGGAGTGTTAAACGCCGTTTTCCACTCGTCCCCCTCTCTGATGCGCACGAGATGGTAAGCGTTACGAAGGTCCAACTTAGTAAAGCACCTGGCTCCTCAGAATCTCGAAGGCTGATGACATAAGGGGAAGCGGATAACGATTCTAACCGTTATGTCATTCAGCCTCGATATCCACGCAGGGGCGCAGAGTACCGTCCTTCTTAACAAAAAAGAACCCCGCCCCGGCCGGAGAAGAAGAAGGCACTATGGTACCGGCGTCAAGAGACACAGACAAATAATCCTCGAGAGCCTTACGTTCGGGAGCCGACAGAGAGTATAGTCTACCTCGAGGAGGCGTGGTCCCTGGAAGGAGATCAATACTACAATCATACGACCGGTGAGGAGGAAGGGAGTTGGCTCGGAGCCGACTGAAGACCGTGCGCAGATCATGATATTCCTCCGGCACTCCTGTCAAATCGCCAGGTTCCTCCTGAGAAGTAGGGAGAGAAGAAACGGGAGGGATGGCAGACATTAAACACTTCACATGACAAGAAACGTTCCAGGATAGGATAGAATTACTAGACCAATTAATAGAAGGATTATGACATACTAGCCAGGGATGACCCAAAACAACAGGTGTAAACGGTGAACGGAAAATCAAAAAAGAAATAGTCTCACTGTGGTTACCAGATACTGTGAGAGTTAAAGGTAGTGTCTCAAATTTGATACTGGGAAGATGACTACCATCTAAGGCAAACATGGGCGTAGGGCTTGTCTAACGGTCTGAAAGGAATGTTATGTTTCCGAACCCATGCTTCGTCCATGAAACAACCCTCAGCCCCAGAGTCAATCAAGGCACTGCATGTAGCACCCGAACCGGTCCAGCGTAGATGGACCGACATAGTAGTACAAGATCTAGATGAAGGGACCTGAGTAGTAGCGCTCACCAGTAGCCCTCCGCTACTGATGGGCTCTGGCCTCTTACTGGACATGAATTAACAAAATGTCCAGCAACTCCGCAATAGAGGCACAGGCGGTTGGTGATCCTCCGTTCCCTCTCCTTAGTCGAGATGCGAATCCCTCCCAGCTGCATGGGCTCAGTCTCAAAGCCAGAGGAGGGAGATGGTTGCGATGCGGAGCAGGGAAACACCGTTGATGCGAGCTCTCTTCCACGAGCCCGGTGACGAAGATCTACCCGTCGTTCTATGCGGATGGCGAGAGCAATCAAAGAGTCCACATCTGAAGGAACCTCCCGGGAGAGAATCTCATCCTTAACCACTGCGTGAGTCCCTCCAGAAAACGAGCGAGCAGCGCCGGCTCGTTCCACTCACTAGAGGCAGCAAGAGTGCGAAACTCAATGGAATAATCCGTTATGGACCGTTCACCTTGGCATAAGGAAGCCAGGGCCCTAGAAGCCTCCCCACCAAAAACTGAACGGTCAAAAACCCGAATCATCTCCTCTTTAAAGTTCTGGAATTTGTTAGAGCAATCAGCCCTTGCCTCCCAGATAGCTGTGCCCCATTCTCGAGCCCGGCCAGTAAGGAGTGAAATGACGTAAGCAACTCGAGCTCTCTCTCTAGAGTATGTGTTGGGTTGAGAGAGAACACAATCTCACACTGCGTGAGAAAGGAGCGGCACTCAGTGGGCTGCCCGGGAGTAGCAAGGTGGGTTATTAACCCTAGGTTCTGGAGGCTCGGCAGGCCAGGAAGTAACAGGTGGCATCGAGACGAGGACTCTGGAACTGTCCAGAGAGGTCGGAAACCTGAGCAGCCAGGTTTCCACGGCCTGGCGAGCAGCAGACAATTCCTGCTCGTGTCTGCCGAGCATGGCTCCTTGGATCTTGACGGCAGTGCAAACAGCGTCTGAAGTCGCTGGGTCCATTCCTTGGTCGGTTCCTTCTGTCATGCAGGTGAAAGAGGACCCAAACGCGACTTAACAGAAACAGAGTTTATTAATGTTCAAAACGGAATAACTGAAATCCTCTAGATTTGTAGAGGGGAAAACAACTGGAGAAGCGGCCACAGACTGCAGGGTTCGGGTAGGCGCAGGCCGTAGTCGACTGAGACACCTGCTCACACGCAGCGTCTGATGAAGGCACAAAACACGACAGGACAGGGGTGTGATACACAATCACGGCAAAAACACGACAGGACAGGGCGAAACGCAATCACAGCATGGTGAATACAAAACAAGGAACCGACGGCACAGGAACGGAACACAAAGGAATAAATAGGGACTCTAATCAGGGGAAAGGATCGGGAACAGGTGTGGGAAGACTAAATGATGATTAGGGGAATAGGAACAGCTGGGAGCAGGAACGGAACGATAGAGAGAAGAGAGAGCGAGAGAGTGAGAGAGGGAGGGGGAGAGAGAGGGCTAGAAGGAGGGAAAGAACCAAATAAGACCAGCAGAGGGAAACGAATAGAATGGGAAGCACAGGGACAAGACAAGATAATAAATGACAAACATGACA
>NW_025756739.1:0-6211 GCF_021184085.1 Oncorhynchus gorbuscha
CCTTTTATCTTCTGTTCAACCCTCTCTTCTCTCTCCCCTCTCTGTTCATAGGGAGACAATGCTGCAGAATCACCTACTCTCCTTCACTCCTCTCTCCCTGGTCTCTGTATACTGGAGTCCTCCTCTCCTCTCTCCCTGGTCTCTGTATACTGGAGTCCTCTCTCCCTGGTCTCTGTATACTGGAGTCCTCTCTCCTCTCTCCTGGTCTCTGTATACTGGAGTCCTCTCTCCTCTCTCCTGGTCTCTGTATACTGGGTCCTCTCTACTCTCTTCTTGAATGCTCTGTATACTGGGTCGAGTCCTCTCCTCTCTCCCTGGTCTCTGTATGCTGGGTCCTCTCTACTCTCTCTTGGTCTCTGTATGCTGGAGTCCTCTCTGGTCCTACTCTCTCCCTGGTCTCTGTATGGAGTCCTCTCTACTCTCTCCCTGGTCTGTATACTGGAGTCCTCTCCCTCTCTCCCTGGTCTCTGTATGCTGGAGTCCTCTCTACTCTCTCCCTGGTCTCTGTATGCTGGAGTCCTCTCTACTCTCTCCTCTGGTCTCTGTATACTGGAGTCCTCTCTCTCTCTCCCTGGTCTCTGTATGCTGGAGTCCTCTCTTCTCTCTCCTGGTCTCTGTATACTGGAGTCCCTCTCTCCCTGGTCTCTCTGTACTGGAGTCCTCTCTACTCTCTTCTTGGTCTCTGTATGCTGGAGTCCTCTCTCCTCTCTCCCTGGTCTCTGTATACTGGAGTCCCTCTCTGGTCTCTCTCCCTGGTCTCTGTATATCTGGAGTCCTCTCTCCTCTCCCTGGTCTCTCTCTCCTCTCTCCCTGGTCTCTGTCTCCCTGGGAGTCCCTCTCTCCTCTCTCCCTGGTCTCTGTATACTGAGTCCTCTCTACTCTCTCCCTGGTCTCTGTATACTGGAGTCCTCTGTCCTCTCTCCCTGGTCTCTGTATACTGGAGTCCTCTCTCCTCCCTGGTCTCTGTACACTGGAGTCCTCTCTCCTCTCTCCTGGTCTCTGTATACTTGCCCCGAGTCCTCTCTCCTCTCTCCCTGGTCTCTCTCTCCTGTCTCTGTATGGGTCCTGGTCTCTACTCTCTCCCTGGTCTCTGTATACTGGAGTCCTCTCTGGAGTCCTCTCTCTTCTTGGTCTCTGTATACTGGAGTCACTCTCTACTCTCTCCTGGTCTCTGTATACTGGAGTCCTCTCTTCTCTCTCTGGTCTCTGTATACTGGAGTCCTCTCTCCCTGGTCTCTGTCACACTGGAGTCCTCTCTACTCTCTCCCTGGTCTCTGTATGCTGGAGTCCTCTCTCCTCTCTCCCCTGGTCTCTGTATACTGGAGTCCTCTCTCCTCTCTCCCTGGTCTCTGTATACTGGAGTCCTCTCTCCTCTCTCCCTGGTCTCTGTATACTGGAGTCCTCTCTCCTCTCTCCCTGGTCTCTGTATACTGGAGTCCTCTCTCCTCTCTCCCTGGTCTCTGTATACTGGAGTCCTCTCTACTCTCTCCCTGGTCTCTGTATACTGGAGTCCTCTCTACTCTCTTCTTGGTCTCTGTATACTGGAGTCGTCTCTCCTCTCTCTCCCTGGTCTCTTATACTGGAGTCCTCTATACTGGAGTCCTCTCTCCTCTCTCCTGGTCTCTGTACTCTCTCCTGGTCTCTGAGTCCTCTCCTCTCTCCCTGGTCTCTGTATGCTGGAGTCCTCTCTCCTCTCTCCCTGGTCTCTGTATACTGGAGTCCTCTCTCCTCTCTGGTCTCTGTATACTGGAGTCCTCTCTACTCTCTCCTGGTCTCTGTAGCACTGGAGTCCTCTCTCTCCCTGGTCTCTGTATACTGGAGTCCTCTCTACTCTCTCCCTGGTCTCTGTATACTGGAGTCCTCTCTACCCTCTCCCTGGTCTCTGTATACTGGAGTCCTCTCTACTCTCTCCCTGGTCTCTGTATACTGGAGTCCTCTCTTCTCTCTCCCTGGTCTCTGTATACTGGAGTCCTCTCTCCCTGGTCTCTGTACACTGGAGTCCTCTCTCCTCTCTCCCTGGTCTCTGTATACTGGAGTCCTCTCTACTCTCTCCCTGGTCTCTGTATACTGGAGTCCTCTCTCCTCTCTCCTGGTCTCTGTATCCTGGAGTCCTCTCTCTACTCTCTCCCTGGTCTCTGTACTGGAGTCCTCTCTCCTCTCTCCCTGGTCTCTGTATACTGAGTCCTCTCTCCTCTCTCCTGGTCTCTGTATACTGGAGTCCTCTCTCTCTCTCCTGGTCTCTGTATACTGGAGTCCTCCTCTCTCCCTGGTCTCTGTATACTGGAGTCCTCTCCTCTCTCCTGGTCTCTGTATACTGGGGTCCTCTCCTCTCTCTCTGGTCCTGTAGGTCCTCTCTCCCTGGTCTCTGGAGTGGTCTCTGTATACTGGAGTCCTCCTCTCTCTGGTCTCTCTACTCTCTCCCTGGTCTCTGTATACTGGAGTCCTCCTCCTCTCCCTGGTCTCTGTATACTGGGTCCTCTCTCCTCTCTCCCTGGTCTCTGTATGCTGGAGTCCTCTCTACTCTCTCCCTGGTCTCTGTATACTGGAGTCCTCTCTCCTCTCTCCTGGTCTCTGTATACTGGAGTCCTCTCTCCTCTCTCCCTCCCTCTCTCCTGGTCTCTGTATACTGGAGTCCCTCTCTCTCTCTCCTGGTCTCTGTATACTGGAGTCCTCTCTCCTCTCTCCTGGTCTCTGTATGCTGGAGTCCTCTCTCTCTCTCCTGGTCTCTGTATACTGGAGTCCTCTCTCCTCTCCTGGTCTCTGGAGTCCTCTCTCCTCTCCCTGGTCTCTGTATACTGGAGTCTCTCTCTCTCTCCCTGGTCTCCTGGTCCTCTCTCTCTCTGGTCTCTGTATGCTGGAGTCCTCTCCTCTCTCCCTGGTCTCTGTATACTGGAGTCCTCTCTCTCTCCCTGAGTGCTCTGTATACTGGAGTCCTCTCTCCTCTCTCCCTGGTCTCTGTATACTGGAGTCCTCTCTCCCTCTCTCCTGGTCTCTGTATACTGGAGTCCTCTCTCCTCTCTCCCTGGTCTCTGTATACTGGAGTCCTCTCTACTCCTCTCTCCCTGGTCTCTGTATACTGGAGTCCTCTCACTCTCTCCTGGTCTCCTGGTGGTCTCTGTATACTGGAGTCCTCTCTCCTCTCTCCCTGGTCTCCTGGGTCCTCTCTCTCCTCCCTGGTCTCTGTATACTGGAGTCCTCTCCTCTCTCCTGGTCTCTGTATACTGGAGTCCCTCTCTCCTCTCTCCCTGGTCTCTGTATACTGGAGTCCTCTCTCCTCTCCCTGGTCTCTGTATACTGGAGTCCTCTCTCCTCTCTCCCTGGTCTCTGTATACTGGAGTCCTCTCTCTCTCTCCCTGGTCTCTGTATTCTTGGAGTCCTCTCTCCCTCTCTCTGGTCTCTGTATACTGGAGTCCTCTCTCCTCTCTCCCTGGTCTCTGTATACTGGAGTCCTCTCTCTCTCTCTCCCATTCCTATGCTGGGTCCTCTCCTCTCTCCCTGGTCTCTGTATACTGGAGTCCTCTCTCCTCTCTCCCTGGTCTCTGTATACTGGAGTCCTCTCTCCTCTCTCCTGGTCTCTGTATGCTGGAGTCCTCTCTCCCTGGTCTCTGTATACTGGAGTCCTCTCTCTACTCTCTCTGGTCTCTGTATACTGTCTCTCTCTCCCTGGTCTCTGTATACTGGAGTCCTCTCTCCTCTCTCCCTGGTCTCTGTATACTGGAGTCCTCTCTCCTCTCTCCCTGGTCTCTGTATACTGGAGTCCTCTCTCCTCTCTCCCTGGTCTCTGTATACTGGAGTCCTCTCTCCTCTCTCCCTGGTCTCTGTATACTGGAGTCCTCTCCTCTCTCCCTGGTCTCTATGCTGGAGTCCTCTCTCCTCTCTCCCTGGTCTCTGTATACTGGAGTCCTCTCTCCTCTCCCTGGTCCTGTATACTTGAGTCCTCTCTCCTGGTCTCTGTATACTGGAGTCCTCTCTCCCTGGTCTCTGTATACTGGAGTCCTCTCTCCTCTATCCCTGGTCTCTGTATACTGGAGTCCTCTCTCCTCTCTCCCTGGTCTCTGTATACTGGAGTCCTCTCTCCCTGGTCTCTGTATACTGGAGTCCTCTCTCCCTGATCTCTGTATACTGGAGTCCTCTCTCCTCTCTCCCTGGTCTCTGTATACTGGAGTCCTCTCCCTCCCTGGTCTCTGTACACTGGGTCCCTCTCCTCTCCCTGGTCTCTGGGAGTCCTCGGGAGTCCTCCCTCCTCTCCCTCTCCTGGTCTCTGTATACTGGAGTCCTCTCTCCCTCTCTGGTCTGTATGCTGGGTCCTCTCTCCTGGTCCTGTATACTGGAGTCCTCTCTCTCCCTCTCCCTGGTCTCTGTATAGTCCTACTGGAGTCTCTCTGGAGTCCTCTCTCCCTGGTCTCTGTATACTGGGTCCTCTCTCCTCTCTCCCTGGTCCCTGTATACTGGAGTCCTCTCTCTCTCTCCCTAGTCCTGTATACTGGAGTCCTCTCCCTCCCTTCTCCTGGTCTCCTGTATACTGTGATTCATCTCTACTCTCTCCCTGGTCTCTATGGAGTCCTCTCTCCTCTCTCTGGTCTCTGTATACTGGAGTCCTCTCTCCCTGGTCTCTGTGGGTCCTCTCTCCCTCTATCCTGGTCTCTGTATATGAGTCCTCTCTCCTCTCTCCCCTGGTCTCTGTGTCCATGCTGGGTCCTCTCTCCTCTCTGGTCTCTGTATGGGTCCTCTCTACTCTCTCCCTGTGTTCTCTGTATGGAGTCCCTCTCTCCTCTCTCTGGTCTCTGTATGCTGGAGTCCCTCTCTCCTCTCTCCCCTGGTCTCTGTATACTGGGTCCTCCTCTCCTCTCTCCCTGGTCTCTATGCTGGAGTCCTCCCTCCCTGAGATGCTCTGTATACTGGAGTCCTCTCTCCTCTATCCCTGGTCTCTGTATGGAGTCCTCTCTCCTCTCCCTGGTCTCTGTATACTGGAGTCCTCTCTCTCTCCCTGGTCTCTGTATACTGGAGTCCTCTCTACTCTCTCCCTGGTCTCTGTATACTGGAGTCCTCTCTCTCTCTCCCTGGTCTCTGTATACTGGAGTCCTCTCTCCTCTCCCTGGTCTCTGTATACTGGAGTCCTCTCTACTCTCTCCCTGGTCTCTGTATACTGGAGTCCTCTCTCCTCTCTCCCTGGTCTCTGTATACTGGAGTCCTCTCTCCTCTCTCCCTGGTCTCTGTATACTGGAGTCCTCTCCTCTCTCCCTGGTCTCTGTATACTGGAGTCCTCTCCTCTCCTGGTCTCTGTATACTGGAGTCCTCTCTCCTCTCTCCCTGGTCTCTGTATACTGGAGTCCTCTCTCCTCTCTCCTGGTCTCTGTATACTGGAGTCCTCTCTCTCTCTCCTGGTCTCTGTATACTGGAGTCCTCTCTCCCTGGTCTCTGTATACTGGAGTCCTGAGTCCTCTCTCCCCTGGTCTCTGTATGCAGGTCCTCTCCTCCCTGATCTCTGTGTCCATGGGTCCTCTCTCCTCTCTCTGGTCTCTGTATACTGGAGTCCTCTCTCCTAGTCTCTGTATACAGGTCCCTCTCTCTCTCTCCCTGGTCTCTGTATACTGGAGTCCTCTCTCTTCTCTCCTGGTCTCTGTATACTGGAGTCCTCTCCTAGTCTCTGTATACTGGAGTCCTCTCTACTCTCTCCCAGGTCTCTCCATACTGGGTCTCTCTCTCTCCTCTCCCTGGTCTCTGTATACTGGAGTCCTCTCTCCTCTCTCTCTGGTCTCTCATACTGGAGTCTCTACTCTCTCCTGGTCTCTGTATACTGGAGTCCTCTCTCCCTGGTCTCTGTATACTGGAGTCCTCTGTCCTCTCCTGGTCTCTGTATACTGGAGTCCTCTCTCCCTCTCTCCCTGGTCTCTGTATACTGAGTCATCTTCTCTCTCCCTGGTCTCTGTATACTGAGTCCTCACTCTCTCTCCCGGCTCCTGTACACTGGAGTCCTCTCTCCTCTCTCCCTGGTCTCTGTATACTGAGTCCTTTCTACTCTCCCTGGTCCCTGTATACTGGAGTCCCCTCTCCTCTTCCCTGGTTCTATACTGGAGTCTCATTTCTCCTGGTTCTGTATACTGAGTCTCTACTTTCCTGGCTCCTGTATACTGGAGTCCTCTCTCCTCTCTCCCTGGTCTCTGTATACTGGAGTCCTCTCCCTCTCTCCTGGTCTCTGTATACTGGAGTC
>NW_025756740.1:0-6210 GCF_021184085.1 Oncorhynchus gorbuscha
CGCTGTGCTGTTCGGCACACAAAGCCACCCAGCTGCTTAGTGGTGGTTAGCTGTTAGCCGTTAGCCGTTGGTCTTTTAATGAGAGGAAGATGAGATTAGCCCTAAGCTGACCCAGAACAGAGCTGTCTGTAGCACATAGGCTGGACTTTAAGATACTGCACTGTCTGACTGACTGGCTGACTGGCTGATTGCTGCAGAGAGAGAGAGGGGGTGGGGTTGGGGGCAGAGAGAGAGCGAGAGAGAGGGCGGGGTGGGGGGGAGAGAGAGAGAGGGCAGGGTAGGGGGATAGAGAGAGGTGGGGGAGGGGAGGTAGAGTGAGATAGAGGGCGGGGTGGAGGGATAGAGTGAGATAGATTTCTGTATGTGTAATGTTTACAGTTAATTTTTTATTGTTTATTTCACTTTTGTATATTATCTACCTCACTTGCTTTGGCAATGTTAACACATGTTTCCCATGCCAATAAAGCCCCTTGAAATGAATTGATAGAGGGCAGGGTGGGGGATAGAGTGAGATAGATGAACCTGGAGAAGAGTCCCCTAAGAAAGCTGGTCCTGGGGCTCTGTTCACAAACACAAACACACCCTACAGAGCCCCAGGACAGCAGCACAATTAGACCCAACCAAATCATGAGAAAACAAAAAAGATAATTACTTGACACATTGGAAGCAATTAACAAAAAACTGAGCAAACTAGAATGCTATTTGGCCCTACACAGAGAGTACACAGCGGCAGAATACCTGACTACTGTGACTGACCCAAAATTAAGGAAAGCTTTGACTATGTACAGACTCAGTGAGCATAGCCTTGCTATTGAGAAAGGCCGCCGTAGGCAGACATGGCTCTCAGAGAAGACAGGCTATGTGCTCACTGCCCACAAAATGAGGTGGAAACTGAGCTGAACTTCCCTAACCTCCTGCCCAATGTATGACCATATTAGAGAAACTGTCATGTTTTGTCTTTGATTATCATGCCTTGTCCCTGTTCTTCTCCTTCTATTCGTTTCCCTCTGCTGGTCTTATTAGGTTCTTTCCCTCTTTCTATCCCTCTCTCTCCCCTCCCTCTCTCACTCTCCCGCTCTCTCTTCTCTCTATCGTTCCGTTCCTGCTCCCAGCTGTTCCTATTCCCCTAATCAATCATTTAGTCTTCCCCACCTGTTCCCGATCCTTTTCCCTGATTAGAGTCCCTATTTCTCTCCTTGTTATTCGTTTCTGCCCTGTCGGTTCCTTGTCTAGAATTCACCGTGCTGTGTTTGTGTATCGCCCTGTCGTGTCGTGTTTTCCTCAGATGCTGCGTGGTGAGCAGGTGTCTGAGTCTGTTTGGTTCAAGTGCCTTCCCGAGGCAACCTGCTGTTCACCTGCTGTTCAAGATCGAGTCTCAGTTTGTCCTCGTCATTTTCGAGTGAAAGTTGTGTTTTTTGATTGTATTTACTTTACTGGATTAAAGACTCTGTTTCGCCAAGTCGCTTTTGGGTCCTCTTTCACCAGCATGACAGAAGGAACCGACCAAGGAATGGACAGCGACTTCAGACGCTCGTTACACTGCCGTCAAGATCCAAGGAGCCATGCTCGGCAGACACGAGCAGGAATTGTCTGCTGCTCGCCATGCCGTGGAGAACCTGGCCGCTCAGGTTTCCGACCTCTCTGGACAGTTCCAGAGTCTTCGTCTCGTGCCACCTGTTACTTCCTGGCCTGCCGAGCCTCCAGAACCTAGGGTTAATAACCCACCTTGCTACTCCGGGCAGCCCACTGAGTGCCGCTCCTTTCTCACGCAGTGTGAGATTGTGTTCTCTCTCCAACCCAACACATACTCTAGAGAGCTCGGGTTGCTTACGTCATTTCACTCCTTACTGGCCGGGCTCGAGAATGGGGCACAGCTATCTGGGAGGCAAGGGCTGATTGCTCTAACAAGTACCAGAACTTTAAAGAGGAGATGATTCGGGTTTTTGACCGTTCAGTTTTTGGTAGGGAGGCTTCTAGGGCCCTGGCTTCCCTATGCCAAGGTGAACGGTCCATAACGGATTATTCTATTGAGTTTCGCACTCTTGCTGCCTCTAGTGAGTGGAACGAGCCGGCGCTGCTCGCTCGTTTTCTGGAGGGACTCCACGCAGTGGTTAAGGATGAGATTCTCTCGGGAGGTTCCTTCAGATGTGGACTCTTTGATTGCTCTCGCCATCCGCATAGAACGACGGGTAGATCTTCGTCACCGGGCTCGTGGAAGAGAGCTCGCATCAACGGTGTTTCCCTGCTCCGCATCGCAACCATCTCCCTCCTCTGGCTCAGAGACTGAGCCCATGCAGCTGGGAGGATTCGCATCTCGACTAAGGAGAGGGAACGGAGGATCACCAACCGCCTGTGCCTCTATTGCGGAGTTGCTGGACATTTTGTTAATTCATGTCCAGTAAAAGCCAGAAACTCATCTGTAAGCGGAGGGCTACAGGTGAGCGCAACTACTCAAGTCTCTCCATCAAAATCCTGTACTACTTTGTCGGTCCATCTACGCTGGACCGGTTCGGTGCTACATGTAGTGCCTTGATAGACTCTGGGGCTGAGGGTTGTTTCATGGACGAAGCATGGGTTCGGAAACATGACATTCCTTTCAGAGAGTTAGAGAAGCCTACGCCCATGTTCGCCTTAGATGGTAGTCATCTTCCCAGTATCAGATTTGAGACACTACCTTTAACCCTCACAGTATCTGGTAACCACAGTGAGACTATTTCTTTTTGATTTTCCGTTCACCGTTTACACCTGTTGTTTTGGGTCATCCCTGGCTAGTATGTCATAATCCTTCTATTAATTGGTCTAGTAATTCTATCCTATCCTGGAACGTTTCTTGTCATGTGAAGTGTTTAATGTCTGCCATCCCTCCCGTTTCTTCTGTCCCTACTTCTCAGGAGGAACCTGGCGATTTGACAGGAGTGCCGGAGGAATATCATGATCTGCGCACGGTCTTCAGTCGGTCCCGAGCCAACTCCCTTCCTCCTCACCGGTCGTATGATTGTAGTATTGATCTCCTTCCGGGGACCACTCCTCCTCGGGGTAGACTATACTCTCTGTCGGCTCCCGAACGTAAGGCTCTCGAGGATTATTTGTCTGTGTCTCTTGACGCCGGTACCATAGTGCCTTCTTCCTCTCCGGCCGGGGCGGGGTTCTTTTTGTTAAGAAGAAGGACGGTACTCTGCGCCCCTGCGTGGATTATCGAGGCTGAATGACATAACGGTTAAGAATCGTTATCCGCTTCCCTATGTCATCAGCCTTGAGATTCTGCAGGGAGCCAGGTGCTTTACTAAGTTGGACCTTCGTAACGCTTACCATCTCGTGCGCATCAGAGAGGGGGCGAGTGGAAAACGGCGTTTAACACTCCGTTAGGGCATTTTGAGTACCGGGTTCTGCCGTTTGGTCTCGCCAATGCGCCAGCTGTTTTTCAGGCATTAGTTAATGATGTTCTGAGAGACATGCTGAACATCTTTGTTTTTGTCTATCTTGACGATATCCTGATTTTCTCCGTCACTCGAGATTCATGTTCAGCACGTTCGACGTGTTCTACAGCGCCTTTTAGAGAATTGTCTCTACGTAAAGGCTGAGAAGTGCTCTTTTCATGTCTCCTCCGTTACTTTTCTCGGTTCCGTTATTTCCGCTGAAGGCATTCAGATGGATTCCGCTAAGGTCCAAGCTGTCAGTGATTGGCCCGTTCCAAGGTCACGTGTCGAGTTGCAGCGCTTTTTAGGTTTCGCTAATTTCTATCGGCGTTTCATTCGTAATTTCGGTCAAGTTGCTGCCCCTCTCACAGCTCTTACTTCTGTCAAGACGTGTTTTAAGTGGTCCGGTTCCGCCCAGGGAGCTTTGATCTTCTAAAAGAACGTTTTACGTCCGCTCCTATCCTCGTTACTCCTGACGTCACTAGACAATTCATTGTCGAGGTTGACGCTTCAGAGGTAGGCGTGGGAGCCATTCTATCCCAGCGCTTCCAGTCTGACGATAAGGTTCATCCTTGCGCTTATTTTTCTCATCGCCTGTCGCCATCTGAGCGCAACTATGATGTGGGTAACCGTGAACTGCTCGCCATCCGCTTAGCCCTAGGCGAATGGCGACAGTGGTTGGAGGCGACCGTTCCTTTTGTCATTTGGACAGACCATAAGAACCTTGAGTACATCCGTTCTGCCAAACGACTTAATGCCCGTCAAGCTCGTTGGGCGTTGTTTTTCGCTCGTTTCGAGTTTGTGATTTCTTACCGTCCGGGTAGCAAGAACACCAAGCCTGATGCCTTATCCCGTCTGTTTAGTTCTTCTGTGGCTTCTACTGATCCCGAGGGGATTCTTCCTTATGGGCGTGTTGTCGGGTTAACAGTCTGGGGAATTGAAAGACAGGTTAAGCAAGCACTCACGCACACTGCGTCGCCGCGCGCTGTCCTAGTAACCTCCTTTTCGTTCCTGTTTCCACTCGTCTGGCTGTTCTTCAGTGGGCTCACTCTGCCAAGTTAGCTGGTCATCCCGGTGTTCGAGGCACTCTTGCGTCTATTCGCCAGCGCTTTTGGTGGCCGACTCAGGAGCGTGACACGCGCCGTTTCGTGGCTGCTTGTTCGGACTGCACGCAGACTAAGTCGGGTAACTCTCCTCCTGCCGGTCGTCTCAGACCGCTCCCCATTCCTTCTCGACCATGGTCTCACATCGCCCTAGACTTCATTACCGGTCTGCCTTTGTCTGGGAAGACTGTGATTCTTACGGTTGTCGATAGGTTCTCTAAGGCGGCACATTTCATTCCCTCGCTAAACTTCCTTCCGCTAAGGAGACGGCACAAATCATTATCGAGAATGTATTCAGAATTCATGGCCTCCCGTTAGACGCCGTTTCAGACAGAGGCCCGCAATTCACGTCACAGTTTTGGAGGGAGTTCTGTCGTTTGATTGGTGCGTCCGTCAGTCTCTCTTCCGGGTTTCATCCCCAGTCTAACGGCCAAGCAGAGAGGGCCAATCAGACGATTGGTCGCATACTACTTGCAGCCCTTTCTTTCAGAAACCCTGCGTCTTGGGCAGAACAGCTCCCCTGGGCAGAATACGCTCACAATTCGCTTCCTTCGTCTGCTACCGGGTTATCTCCGTTTCAGAGTAGTCTGGGTTACCAGCCTCCTCTGTTCTCATCCCAGCTTGCAGGGAGTCCAGCGTTCCC
Source organism: Oncorhynchus gorbuscha (assembly GCF_021184085.1). Lineage (NCBI taxonomy): Eukaryota > Metazoa > Chordata > Actinopteri > Salmoniformes > Salmonidae > Oncorhynchus > Oncorhynchus gorbuscha. Next base: position 5,163 of record NW_025756740.1, read on the forward strand.
TCCGCTCAAGCGTTTGTCCAACGTTGTGAGCGCACCTGGAGGGGTGAGGTCTGCACTTTGCCGTTACAGGGCACAGACTGTGAGCCGCCAATAAACGCAGGATTAAGAGTCAAAGGTATTGTTGCGGCCAGAGAGTGTGGCTTTCCACTCGCAACCTTCCTCTTACGACAGCTTCTCGTAAGTTGACTCCGCGGTTCATTGGTCCGTTCCGTGTCTCCCAGGTCGTCAATCCTGTCGCTGTGCGACTGCTTCTTCCGCGACATCTTCGTCGCGTCCATCCTGTCTTCCATGTCTCCTGTGTCAAGCCCTTTCTTCGCACTCCCGTTCGTCTTCCCCCCCCCCCTCCCGTCCTTGTCGAGAGCGCACCTATTTACAAGGTACATAAGATCATGGACATGCGTTCTCGGGGACGGGGTCACTACTTAGTGGATTGGGAGGGTTACGGTCCTGAGGAGAGGAGTTGGGTTCCGTCTCGGGGCGTGCTGGACCGTTCACTCATTGATGATTTCCTCCGTTGCCGCCCAGGATTCCTCCTCGAGTGCGCCAGGAGGCGCTCGGTGAGTGGGGGGGTACTGTCATGTTTTGTCTTTGATTATCATGCCTTGTCCCTGTTCTTCTCCTTCTATTCGTTTCCCTCTGCTGGTCTTATTAGGTTCTTTCCCTCTTTCTATCCCTCTCTCTCCCCCTCCCTCTCTCACTCTCCCGCTCTCTCTTCTCTCTATCGTTCCGTTCCTGCTCCCAGCTGTTCCTATTCCCCTAATCAATCATTTAGTCTTCCCACACCTGTTCCCGATCCTTTTCCCTGATTAGAGTCCCTATTTCTCTCCTTGTTATTCGTTTCTGCCCTGTCGGTTCCTTGTCTAGAATTCACCGTGCTGTGTTTGTGTATCGCCCTGTCGTGTCGTGTTCACCTGCTGTTCAAGATCGAGTCTCCAGTTTGTCCTCGTCATTTCGAGTGAAAGTTGTGTTTTTTGATTGTATTTACTTTACTGGATTAAAGACTCTGTTTTCGCCAAGTCGCTTTTGGGTCCTCTTTCACCAGCATGAC
>NW_025756741.1:0-5000 GCF_021184085.1 Oncorhynchus gorbuscha
TCTCTCTCTGTTGATCAGTTTTCTCCATTCAAAGCAAGACTGAGATTTTGTGTTTGACATTTGGGCCTCCCTCTTGTATTTCCACTTGGGTTGTCGTTTTTAATTCCAGCAAACATACGTCAGCTTATGACAAGGTTTACATGACAAAATATAATTTCACCTGATTCACAACAAGTGTTCAATGTGGTTTACTAAAAATACCCCCATGCTAAATTATTTTGGCAATTGTTTCATTACTATGATGTTTCAGTCATGTTTCAGTCATGTGACCTTTTCCTTCTTCACCTGCAGAGAGCTAAAAGCTCTAGGATATGTTCAAATACAGACAGTTAGACATGAATTGCCTTGATTTAAACACTTTACTGTGCATAACATACACATTAAGTTGGAGTAAGTACATACATTGAGTTGGAGTAAGTACATACATTAAGTTGGAGTAAGTACATACATTGAGTTGGAGTAAGTACATACATTGAGTTGGAGTAAGTACATACATCGAGTTGGAGTAAGTATATACATCGAGTTGGAGTAAGTATATACATCGAGTTGGAGTAAGTACATACATCGAGTTGGGTAAGTATATACATTGAGTTGGAGTAAGTACATACATCGAGTTGGAGTAAGTATATACATCGAGTTGGAGTAAGTATATACATCGAGTTGGAGTAAGTATATACATCGAGTTGGAGTAAGTACATACATTGAGTTGGAGTAAGTATATACATCGAGTTGGAGGTTACATCGAGTTGGAGTAAGTACATACATCGAGTTGGAGTAAGTATATACATCGAGGTTGGAGTAAGTATATACATCGGGTGGAGTAAGTACATACATCGAGTTGGAGTAAGTATATACATGAGTTGGAGTAAGTATACATCAGGCTGGAGTAAGTACATACATCGAGTTGGAGTAAGTATATACATAGAGTTGGAGTAAGTATATACATCGAGCTGGAGTAGTACATACATTGGGGTAAGTTGTTTTCAAGTAGGACACTTAGATAAAATGAATCATAACATTTTACGGCATGAAAACATCAAAGCATGCAGACCATGGGGATAGTAGAGAAAGAGAAAGAGATAAAGAGATAAACAGATAAACAGATAAACAAACTTTCTGGGCTAACGGAGGCAGTTACACAACACAGGGGTTTCAAAAGGCCTGGAACAAGTTTACCTGACATGAATTGTGTATTGTGAAAAAAGGTGTTTTCACAATCATTTCACAAAATGTCACATATTCTTAGCCTCTCTTCAACCCTGACATTTAACTGTTATTTCTTTAAACACAAGAAAACAACTGAGTTCATGTACGTATGATTGAAAGTAACAGAAAGCAAAGGGAACCGTGCCAGGTACCTCCCCATCTGTCTTGGTCACAGCTCTCTTCATGTCTCAGTTCGACTGCCTTCCTGTAGATTGTACAATATGGAGATCCAGTGGTCTAATGGACCATCAAACACCTGTGCTGAACTAAAGAGAGAGAGAGAGAGAGAGTGAGAGAGAGAGAGAGAGAGTGAGAGAGACCCAATCTATAGGAAAGAGGGGAACATCATAAGAAGAATCAGGGATGTCTCGAAAAACCAATCACCCCCTCTTTTATCCCTAACCCCCACACTATCTCTCATTCTCTTTTTCGGTAATGACTTTGTGTGGTGTGTGGCACAACACCTTCAAATCGCTAGGTCTCTGACTAACGAGGGAGTCCTCACTTTCAGGTGTGTTCCTCAGGAGATTTTTTGGTCAATTTTTTATAACGTTTTCTCATTCCCATGCTTCATCAGCAAATATAACTACAACAAACTTTGAATGTTTGGGAATCTGAGACAACGTGTATTTCTATGGGTCAATGCATAACATATCTTACTGTATTTGAGCTTTGAACTGGTTTTGCAGTCTTTCACATTTTTTGAGTGAGGATGATGATGATGTCCTTGAACCAGTACATTTCCGTCAGAGGTCCTACGCCTAACTTCTGTATTGATGCGTAGAGTGTTAGTAAACCGCTATTAAGACCTTTATACATGCAGCATTCTAAAGTCCTACCGAAAGGCCTGTAAGTAGGTGATAATTCAGTAGACCGGGAGTGCTCAAACCTTTTTCTGGGGTTCATCTCAGAACAGACTGCAGACAAAGAGAGTACGAAAGAAGGCAAAACATCGCAGAGAGAGATGAGACGGATCGACTTGTTTGGTTTGGTGCTTGTTGTGGTTCTTGTCTCCAACCACCTGAGCAGTGTTTCTCTACACAGGTAACTCTTCAGTTGAAAATGGCTCAATTGTAGTCAAACATGGCCATTTCATGGAGCTAGGATAGAAAACAGGTTCTCATGTTAGAAAACACTATGATAATTTTGCCTACATCAAATGTAAGCAAACACATTTGTGAACCTTTGTCAGATCAACATTTCTTGTCCTTGCCAATGTGTTTCACTCAGAAGATGGTCTTGAACGGTTAGACAGTTTTTTTGTGTCATTTAGCAGACTCTCTTATCCAGAGTGACTTTACAGGAGCAATTAGAGCTAAATGCTTTTACTCAAGGGCACATCGACAGAATTTTCACCTAGTCGGCTCAGCGATTTGAACCAGCGATCTTTCAGTTACTGGCCGTAGGATAGTAACGTTGGATACTTTTGTTGTGGACTTTTAGGCTGTCATGTCTTTACCAAGTCTTGAATGACTTTTACATGGCCAAGTTACGCGAGCACATGTCAAGTTTATCTCTAAATCCCAGCTCTAAGAGTTAGTTTCATATACAGTAACTTGTAATGCAGGTAGTTAGGGACACATAGATTTAACAGGTGGTATATGGGGTTCTGGGGTTCTACTGTAATTTTGAGTGCACACATGATCCCACTTTCTGCAAAGCTATGTACTAAGTAGGGTATATACAGCATGGAGAGGCACGTGTGAAGTGAACACAGATGTTTCTTCACCCAAGACAACGGTTAGAACCTGCTAGGCTTTTTTTAAAGTTATCAAATAGGGTACGCACTAGATTCATGGGTGTTGCAATTGCTATTGCTATGTTTTATATTGAACTCAGTAAAACATTCAATCATAGTTGTAGAGTGAAACAGAAAAGTGCCATCAAGCTTCAATTCACTCTATTACATTTAGTACATTTTTTCAACTTTGAGGTAGCATCGATGAATGATTATGCATGACTCTTTGCAATTTTTTGTATTTGAAAGAACATTCTTGTTATTGGTATATCATACTTGACCATTTGTGTCATTTATGTATTTCAGTTATCTCAACTCTTCTTTTCGAAATTGTGCAAATAAAATTTTGCCTAGTGGTGAATTTTACATGGCTTAATACATGAACCTAACTTGACATTGATTCACTAGAATAGATCATTGTTATTCTCAATGTGGAATGAGGTTCGTACTGATGGAGATTGTCTCACACGGGCACAAATTGTGTAATTGATGCTCCTCACACGGGGCACCAATTGATAAGGTGTGTTATGAATTACTTAATTTTGAGTTATATACATGAGTTTGGACTCATTGTGAAGAGGATGAAGTCATTTTATTATCTTGTAAACGTTGTGACTCTGAATATCATTGAATACATTGTTCAATGTGTACAGTCGCATCAAACTTCGTGGGAACATTTAAAGATGCATCTACAATAGTTCCTGCCGTTCAATGGTCATTTCAATTAATTACATAGTCTACGCTCAACTGCTCTTATTCATGTACCCAATCTTGTGACGTTATCGTTGCTTTACCAACAAAAACAATCAACCAAATCACATGAAATATGAATTCTTCTTTCAATTATTCACTTGTTCGCGTGTGGAAATGTAGGCTAAACAAATCTGAGCATGTGTTTGTGGATAATGATTACATTTCTCAAATAACCAAAACTGGTATGATGGTGGTCATTAGAATAAGGATGGATTATGCGCTTTGAAAATGGATCCTGCTAAATATGGTGTTATCTTTTTCAAGGGTTCAATACCACAGATTAATTGGCCAGGTCCATTTGTCTTTCAGTGGTCAGCTTTTTGATGAAGTTTATTAGAGCATTATTATAAGCTCTTAAATGTGATGCTTTTGTTAAACTTAGTATATTTCAAAGGCCTACGAATCTGATTCAGGCCTATAATCGGTACACCTAGTTGCTTTTACTGCAGTGGGCTAAATCAGGGCCACACAGAGTGTTTCTGGGTAGTCTTGAACAAATCTACTTTGAAACAAAAGTACGCACATCACACACATGTTTTTTTTTTTTTTAAATTAATTATGAAATTATGAAAATATCAATAACATAATTTGACTGCAGGATATTACACACATATATATATATATATATATATATATATATATATATATATATATATATATATATATATATATATATATATATGTATATATATATATATATATATGTGTGATTCAATAAACATGTGCTGCAGGCACCCAGTTTCATGTAGTTTGCCATTATCTACAATGAAACAGGAGAGATACGTATTTCTGTGTGTTTCTAGATTTGCTTGTTTCTCTCTGCTGATTTATATTCTGTCTAATGTAGAGGAAACCTGTGGAGTGAGTAAAACATTTGTAATTTTATGGCCCGAGCGAAGCAATGTAAGGCGAACAACGACTGGCAGAAGTACATCAAATTGACTATCTATTGTTGACATGTGGGATAGAATAATATTGATGACGATGATAACAACAATGAATATAATAATAATGGTTCAAATAATAACTATTATGTGGCCTATTTTGTTATTACCGCTGTTACTCCGCTAGAACGCTAGCGGAAAAAATGTTGCTAACATAATCCACCCTTCAGCCAATTAAAATATCACTGCTTTGGTCTTAATGCACTTGACCGATAACTGTACATTTCCTGATTCCTTTAGACCAATCAGTAGTGAGGGAGGTGCAACAGGGTTTAAAAGCAAAGTTGTTTCTCTGAAAATCAACATTTCCGCCTGGCTCTTCATCATTGGCGAGGGACTCTCGATGCTATCCGCCAAAC
>NW_025756742.1:0-6208 GCF_021184085.1 Oncorhynchus gorbuscha
TGTTAAGAAGAAGGACGGTACTCTGCGCCCCTGCGTGGATTATCGAGGCTGAATGACATAACGGTTAAGAATCGTTATCCGCTTCCCCTTATGTCATCAGCCTTCGAGATTCTGCAGGGAGCCAGGTGCTTTTACTAAGTTGGACCTTCGTAACGCTTACCATCTCGTGCGCATCAGAGAGGGGGACGAGTGGAAAGCGGCGTTTAACACTCCGTTAGGGCATTTTTGAGTACCGGGTTCTGCCGTTTGGTCATCGCCAATGCGGCCAGCTGTTTTTCAGGCATTGGTTAATGATGTTCTGAGAGATGCTGAACATCTTTTGTTTTTGTCTATCTGTGATATCCTGATTTTTTCACCGTCACTTTCGAGATTCATGTTCAGCACGTTCGACGTGTTCTACAGCGCCTTGCAGAGAATTGTCTCTACGTAAAGGCTGAGAAGTGTTCTTTTCATGTCTCCTCCGTTACTTTTCTCGGTTCCGTTATTTCCGCTGAAGGCATTCAGATGGATTCCGCTAAGGTCCAAGCTGTCAGTGATTGGCCCGTTCCAAGGTCACGTGTCGAGTTGCAGCGCTTTTTTAGGTTTCGCTAATTTCTATCGGCGTTTCATTCGTAATTTCGGTCAAGTTGCTGCCCCTCTCACAGCTCTTACTTCTGTCAAGACGTGTTTTAAGTGGTCGGTTCCGCCCAGGGAGCTTTTGATCTTCTAAAAGAACGTTTTACGTCCGCTCCTATCCTCGTTACTCCTGACGTCACTAGACAATTCATTGTCGAGGTTGGCCCTTCAGAGGTAGGCGTGGGAGCCATTCTATCCCAGCGCTTCCAGTCTGACGATAAGGTTCATCCTTGCGCTTATTTTTCTCATCGCCTGTCGCCATCTGAGCGCAACTATGATGTGGGTAACCGTGAACTGCTCGCCATCCGCTAGCCCTAGGCGAATGGCGACAGTGGTTGGATGGGGGCGACCGTTCCTTTTGTCGTTTGGACAGACCATAAGAACCTTGAGTACATCCGTTCTGCCAAGCGACTTAATGCCCGTCAAGCTCGTTGGGCGTTGTTTTTAGCTCGTTTCGAGTTTGTGATTTCTTACCGTCCGGGTAGCAAAGAACACCAAGCCTGATGCCTTATCCCGTCTGTTTAGTTCTTCTGTGGCTTCTACTGATCCCGAGGGGATTCTTCCCTTATGGGCGTGTTGTCGGGTTGACAGTCTGGGAATTGAAAGACAGGTTAAGCAAGCACTCACGCACACTGCGTCGCGCGCTTGTCCTAGTAACCTCCTTTTCGTTCCTGTTTCCACTCGTCTGGCTGTTCTTCAGTGGGCTCACTCTGCCAAGTTAGCTGGTCATCCCGGTGTTCGAGGCACTCTTGCGTCTATTCGCCAGCGATTTTGGTGGCCGACTCAGGAGCGTGACACGCGCCGTTTCGTGGCTGCTTGTTCGGACTGCGCGCAGACTAAGTCGGGTAACTCTCCTCCTGCCGGTCGTCTCAGACCGCTCCCATTCCTTCTCGACCATGGTCTCACATCGCCCTAGACTTCATTACCGGTCTGCCTTTGTCTGCGGGGAAGACTGTGATTCTTACGGTTGTCGATAGGTTCTCTAAGGCGGCACATTTCATTCCCCTCGCTAAACTTCCTTCCGCTAAGGAGACGGCACAAATCATTATCGAGAATGTGTTCAGAATTCATGGCCTCCCGTTAGACGCCGTTTCAGACAGAGGCCCGCAATTCACGTCACAGTTTTGGAGGGAGTTCTGTCGTTTGATTGGTGCGTCCGTCAGTCTCTCTTCCGGGTTTCATCCCCAGTCTAACGGTCAAGCAGAGGGCCAATCAGACGATTGGTCGCATACTACGCAGCCTTTCTTTCAGAAACCCTGCGTCTTGGGCAGAACAGCTCCCCTGGGCAGAATACGCTCACAACTCGCTTCCTTCGTCTGCTACCGGGTTATCTCCGTTTCAGAGTAGTCTGGGTTACCAGCCTCCTCTATTCTCTTCCCAGCTTGCCGAGTCCAGCGTTCCCTCCGCTCAAGCGTTTGTCCAACGTTGTGAGCGCACCTGGAGGAGGGTGAGGTCTGCACTTTGCCGCTACAGGGCACAGACTGTGAGCCGCCAATAAACGCAGGATTAAGAGTCCTAGGTATTGTTGCGGCCAGAGAGTGTGGCTTTCCACTCGCAACCTTCCTCTTACGACAGCTTCTCGTAAGTTGACTCCGCGGTTCATTGGTCCGTTCCGTGTCTCCCAGGTCGTCAATCCTGTCGCTGTGCGACTGCTTCTTCCGCGACATCTTCGTCGCGTCCATCCTGTCTTCCATGTCTCCTGTGTTAAGCCCTTTCTTCGCACCCCCGTTCGTCTTCCCTCCCCCCTCCCGTCCTTGTCGAGAGCGCACCTATTTACAAGGTACATAAGATCATGGACATGCGTTCTCGGGACGGGGTCACCAATACTTAGTGGATTGGGAGGGTTACGGTCCTGAGGAGAGGAGTTGGGTTCCGTCTCGGGACGTGCTGGACCGTTCACTCATTTGATTTCCTCCGTTGCCGCCAGGATTCCTCCTCGAGTGCGCCAGGAGGCGCTCGGTGAGTGGGGGGTACTGTCATGTTTTGTCATTTATTATCTTGTCTTGTCCCTGTGCTTCCCATTCTATTCGTTTCCCTCTGCTGGTCTTATTAGGTTCTTTCCCTCTTTCTATCCCTCTCTCTCCCCCTCCCTCTCTCACTCTCTCGCTCTCTCTTCTCTCTATCGTTCCGTTCCTGCTCCCAGCTGTTCCTATTCCCCTAATCATCATTTAGTCTTCCCACACCTGTTCCCGATCCTTTTCCCTGATTAGAGTCCCTATTTCACTCCTTGTTTCCCGTACCTGCCCTGTCGGATCCTCATTTATAATTCACCGTGCTGTGTCAATGTTTTGCCCTGTCGTGTCGTGTTTCCCTCAGATGCTGCGTGGTGAGCAGGTGTCTGAGTCTGCTAGGTTCAAGTGCCTTCCCGAGGCAACCTGCAGTTCTCGATCAAGTCTCCAGTCTGTTCTTGTCTTTACGTGTAGTATTATGCTTTTGTTTTGTAAAGCATCATTTCTTCAATTCTGACTAGTTTCCCAGTCCCTGCTTTTGAAAAACATCCCCACAGCATGATGTTGCCACCACCATGCTTCACTGTGGGGATGGGTCTCTCGGGGTGATGAGAGGTGTTGGGTTTGCGCCAGACATAGTGTTTTCCTTGATGACCAAAAAGCTACAGTTTAGTCTCATCTGACCAGAGTACCTTCTTACATATGTTGGGGTGTCTCCCACATGCCTTTTGGCGAACACCGAAGGTGTTTGCTTATTTTTTTCTTTAAGCAATTGCTCTTTCTGGTCACTCTTCCGTAAAGCCCCGCTCCTTGGAATGTACGGCTTAAAGTCGTCCTATAGACAGATACGCCAATCTCCGCTGTGGAGCTTTGCAGCTCCTTCAGGGTTATCTTTGGTCTCTTTGTTGCCTCTCTGTTGCCTCCTTGCCTGGTCTGTGAGTTTTGGTGGGCGGCCCTCTCTTGGCAGGTTTGTTGTGGTGCCATGTTCTTTCCGTTTTTTAATAATGTATTTAATGGCGCTCCGTGGGATGTTCAAAGTTTCTGATATTTTTTATAACCAAACACTGATCTGTACTTATCCATAACTTTGTCCCTGACCTGTTTGGAGAGCTCCTTGGTCTTCATTGTGCCACTTGCTTGGTGGTGCCCCTTGCTTTGTGGTGTAACAGACTATGGGGCCTTTCAGAACAGGTGTATATATACTGAGATCATGTGACAGATAATGGCACACTTAGATTGCACACAGGTGGACTTTACTTAACTAATTATTTGACTTTAGGGGCTTCATAACAAAGAGGGTGAATACATATGCACGCACCACTTTTGTGTTGAAAATATTTTTAGAATTTTTTGAAACAAATAATTTTTTTCTCAAATTTGGACAATTTTGTGTATGTCCATTACATCAAATCCAAATCAAAATCCATTTCAAATCCAGGTTGTAATGCAACAAATTAGGAAAAATGCCAAGAGGGATGAATTATTTTGCAAGGCACTGTATATTCAAAATTAAGGTACAAAATACAAATATAAATACCTATATTGGTCAATTTTTAAGATAGTTCTCCGTTACATTGACTATGGCCCTCCAGTAGGTGGCGGTAATGATCACGGTAGCTAGCTACAACAACGGTAAACAGTGTCCTTCGGACCATGCCTGTCGGCACTGTTTTTCCTTAGTTCTGTTAACGAGGGCAAGGGCAGTTTTCGGACAGGCGTTTAGGACACTGGGTGCTAGCTAGTTAGCAAGCTAGGACTCTGGTACAGAGCAGGCGGGAGCGAAGGACACTGTGTGCTAGCTTGTTAACTAGTTAACTAGGAGGACTCTGGTACAGAGCAGGCGGGAGGCGGGGGTAACACTGGTTTCTTGCTAGCTAGGACTCTGGTACAGAGCAGGTGGGAGGCGGGGGTAACACTGGTTTCTTGCTAGCTAGGACACCGGTACAGAGCAGGTGGGAGGCGGGGGTAACACTGGTTTCTTGCTAGCTAGGACACCGGTACAGAGCAGGTGGGAGGCGGGGGTAACACTGGTTTCTTGCTAGCTAGGACACCGGTACAGAGCAGGTGGGAGGCGGGGGTAACACTGGTTTCTTGCCAGCTAGGACACTGGTACAGAGCAGGTGGGAGGCGGGGGTAACACTGGTTTCTTGCCAGCTAGGACACTGGTACAGAGCAGGTGGGAGGCGGGGGTAACACTGGTTTCTTGCAAGCTAGGACACCGGTACAGAGCAGGTGGGAGGCGGGGGTAACACTGGTTTCTTGCTAGCTAGGACACCGGTACAGAGCAGGTGGGAGGCGGGGGTAACACTGGTTTCTTGCTAGCTAGGACACCGGTACAGAGCAGGTGGGAGGCGGGGGTAACACTGGTTTCTTGCTAGCTAGGACACTGGTACAGAGCAGGTGGGAGGCGGGGGTAACACTGGTTTCTTGCTAGCTAGGACACCGGTACAGAGCAGGTGGGAGGCGGGGGTAACACTGGTTTCTTGCTAGCTAGGACACTGGTACAGAGCAGGTGGGAGGCGGGGGTAACACTGGTTTCTTGCTAGCTAGGACACCGGTACAGAGCAGGTGGGAGGCGGGGGTAACACTGGTTTCTTGCTAGCTAGGACACCGGTACAGAGCAGGTGGGAGGCGGGGGTAACACTGGTTTCTTGCTAGCTAGGACACCGGTACAGAGCAGGTGGGAGGCGGGGGTAACACTGGTTTCTTGCTAGCTAGGACACCGGTACAGAGCAGGTGGGAGGCGGGGGTAACACTGGTTTCTTGCTAGCTAGGACACCGGTACAGAGCAGGTGGGAGGCGGGGTAACACTGGTTTCTTGCTAGCTAGGACACTGGTACAGAGCAGGTGGGAGGCGGGGGTAACACTGGTTTCTTGCAAGCTAGGACACTGGTACAGAGCAGGTGGGAGGCGGGGGTAACACTGGTTTCTTGCCAGCTAGGACACTGGTACAGAGCAGGTGGGAGGCGGGGGTAACACTGGTTTCTTGCCAGCTAGGACACTGGTACAGAGCAGGTGGGAGGCGGGGGTAACACTGGTTTCTTGCCAGCTAGGACACTGGTACAGAGCAGGTGGGAGGCGGGGGTAACACTGGTTTCTTGCTAGCTAGGACACCGGTACAGAGCAGGTGGGAGGCGGGGGTAACACTGGTTTCTTGCTAGCTAGGACACTGGTACAGAGCAGGTGGGAGGCGGGGGTAACACTGGTTTCTTGCTAGCTAGGACACTGGTACAGAGCAGGTGGGAGGCGGGGGTAACACTGGTTTCTTGCTAGCTAGGACACTGGTACAGAGCAGGTGGGAGGCGGGGGTAACACTGGTTTCTTGCTAGCTAGGACACCGGTACAGAGCAGGTGGGAGGCGGGGGTAACACTGGTTTCTTGCTAGCTAGGACACTGGTACAGAGCAGGTGGGAGGCGGGGGTAACACTGGTTTCTTGCTAGCTAGGACACTGGTACAGAGCAGGTGGGAGGCGGGGGTAACACTGGTTTCTTGCTAGCTAGGACACTGGTACAGAGCAGGTGGGAGGCGGGGGTAACACTGGTTTCTTGCTAGCTAGGACACTGGTACAGAGCAGGTGGGAGGCGGGGGTAACACTGGTTTCTTGCTAGCTAGGACACTGGTACAGAGCAGGTGGGAGGCGGGG
>NW_025756743.1:0-6208 GCF_021184085.1 Oncorhynchus gorbuscha
ATCCCTCTCTATCTATCTCCGTCTCTCTCTATCTCCGTCTCTCTATTTATCCCTCTCTCACTTTCTATCCCCCTCTCTATCTCCGTCTCTCTCTATTTATCCCTCTCTCACTTTCTATCCCCCTCTCTATCTCCGTCTCTCTCTATTTATCCCTCTCTCTCTTTCTCCCTCTCTCTTTCTCCCTCTCTCTCTATCTCCGTCTCTCTCTATTTATCCCTCTCTCTCTTTCTCCCTCTCTCTATCTCCATCTCTCTCTATTTATCCCTCTCTCACTTTCTATCCCCCTCTCTATCTCCGTCTCTCTCTATTTATCCCTCTCTCTCTTTCTCCCTCTCTCTATCTCCGTCTCTCTCTATTTATCCCTCTCTATCTATCTCCGTCTCTCTCTATTTATGTCATGCAGGTGAAAGAGGACCCAAAAGCGACTTAACAGAAACAGAGTTTATTTAAGTCCAAACAGGGAATAACAGAAATCCTCTAGTCTGTAGAGGGAATAACTGGAGAAGCTGACCACAGACTGCAGGTCGCCCCGGGTAGGCGCAGGCCGTAGTAGACAGAGACACCTGCTCACACGCAGCATCTGATGAAGGCAAAAAACACGACAGGACAGGGCGATACACAATCACAGCAAAAACACGACAGGACAGGGCGAAACGCAATCACAGCATGGTGAATACTAAACAAGGAACCGACGGGACAGAACGGAACACAAAGGAATAAATAGGGACTCTAATCAGGGAAAGGATCGGGAACAGGTGTGGGAAGACTAAATGATGATTGGGGAATAGGAACAGCTGGGAGCAGGAACGGAACGAAGAGAGAAGAGAGAGCGAGAGAGTGAGAGGGGAGGGGGGAGAGAGGGATAGAAAGAGGAAAGAACCCAATAAGACCAGCAGAGGGAAACGAACAGAATGGGGAGCACAGGGACAAGACATGATAATAAATGACAAACATGACAGTACCCCCACTCACCGAGCTCCTGGCGCACTCGAGGAGGAATCCTGGCGGCAACGGAGGAAATCATCGATGAGTGAACGGTCCAGCACGTCCCGAGACGGAACCCAACTCCTCTCCTCAGGACCGTAACCCTCCCAATCCACTAAGTATTGGTGACCCCGTCCCCGAGAACGCATGTCCATGATCTTATGTACCTTGTAAATAGGTGCGCTCTCGACAAGGACGGGAGGGGGGAGGGAAGACGAACGGGGTGCGAAGAAAGGGCTTAACACAGGAGACATGGAAGACAGGATGGACGCGACGAAGATGTCGCGGAAGAACAGTCGCACAGCGACAGGATTGACGACCTGGGAGACACGGAACGGACCAATGAACCGCGGAGTCAACTTACGAGAAGCTGTCGTAAGAGGAAGGTTGCGAGTGGAAAGCCACACTCTCTGGCCGCAACAATACCTTGGACTCTTAATCCTGCGTTTATTGGCGGCTCTCACAGTCTTCCCCGCAGACAAAGGCAGACCGGTAGTGAAGCCTAAGGCGATGTGAGACCATGGTCGAGAAGGAATGGGGAGCGGTCTGAGACGACCGGCAGGAGGAGAGTTACCCGACTTAGTCTGCGCGCAGTCCGAACAAGCAGCCACGAAACGGCGCGTGTCACGCTCCTGAGTCGGCCACCAAAAGCGCTGGCGAATAGACGCAAGAGTGCCTCGAACACCGGGATGACCAGCTAACTTGGCAGAGTGAGCCCACTGAAGAACAGCCAGACGAGTGGAAACAGGAACGAAAAGGAGGTTACTAGGACAAGCGCGCGGCGACGCAGTGTGCGTGAGTGCTTGCTTAACCTGTCTTTCAATTCCCCAGACTGTTAACCCGACAACACGCCCATAAGGAAGAATCCCCTCGGGATCAGTAGAAGCCACAGAAGAACTAAACAGACGGGATAAGGCATCAGGCTTGGTGTTCTTGCTACCCGGACGGTAAGAAATCACAAACTCGAAACGAGCGAAAAACAACGCCCAACGAGCTTGACGGGCATTAAGTCGTTTGGCAGAACGGATGTACTCAAGGTTCTTATGGTCTGTCCAAACGACAAAGGAACGGTCGCCCTCCAACCACTGTCGCCATTCGCCTAGGGCTAAGCGGATGGCGAGCAGTTCACGGTTACCCACATCATAGTTGCGCTCAGATGGCGACAGGCGATGAGAAAAATAAGCGCAAGGATGAACCTTATCGTCAGACTGGAAGCGCTGGGATAGAATGGCTCCCACGCCTACCTCTGAAGCGTCAACCTCGACAATGAATTGTCTAGTGACGTCAGAGTAACGAGGATAGGAGCGGACGTAAAACGTTCTTTTAGAAGATCAAAAGCTCCCTGGGCGGAACCGGACCACTTAAAACACGTCTTGACAGAAGTAAGAGCTGTGAGAGGAGCAGCAACTTGACCGAAATTACGAATGAAACGCCGATAGAAATTAGCGAAACCAAAAAAGCGCTGCAACTCGACACGTGACCTTGGAACGGGCCAATCACTGACAGCTTGACCTTAGCGGAATCCATCTGAATGCCTTCAGCGGAAATAACGGAACCGAGAAAAGTAACGGAGGAGACATGAAAAAAGAGCACTTCTCAGCCTTTACGTAGAGACAATTCTCTAAAGGCGCTGTAGAACACGTCGAACGTGCTGCTGAAACATGAATCTCGAGTGACGGAGAAAAATCAGGATATCGTCAAGATAGACAAAAACAAAGATGTTCAGCATGTCTCTCAGAACATCATTAACTAATGCCTGAAAACAGCTGGCGCATTGGCGAGACCGAACGGCAGAACCCGGTACACTCAAAATGCCCTAACGGAGTGTTAAACGCCGTTTTCCACTCGTCCCCCTCTCTGATGCGCACGAGATGGTAAGCGCACGAAGGTCCAACTTAGTAAAGCACCTGGCTCCCTGCAGAATCTCGAAGGCTGATGACATAAGGGGGAAGCGGATAACGATTCTTAACCGTTATGTCATTCAGCCCTCGATAACCACGCAGGCGCAGAGTACCGTCCTTCTTCTTAACAAAAAGAACCCCGCCCCGGCCGGAGAAGAAGAAGGCACTATGGTACCGGCGTCAAGAGACACAGACAAATAATCCTCGAGAGCCTTACGTTCGGGAGCCGACAGAGAGTATAGTCTACCTCGAGGGAGGAGTGGTCCCCGGAAGGAGATCAATACTACAATCATACGACCGGTGAGGAGGAAGGGAGTTGGCTCGGGACCGACTGAAGACCGTGCGCAGATCATGATATTCCTCCGGCACTCCTGTCAAATCGCCAGGTTCCTCCTGAGAAGTAGGGACAGAAGAACGGAGGGATGGCAGACATTAAACACTTCACATGACAAGAAACGTTCCAGGATAGGATAGAATTACTAGACCAATTAATAGAAGGATTATGACATACTAGCCAGGGATGACCCAAAACAACAGGTAAACGGTGAACGGAAAATCAAAAGAAATAGTCTCACTGTGGTTACCAGATACTGTGAGTTAAAGGTAGTGTCTCAAATTTGATACTGGGAAGATGACTACCATCTAAGGCAAACATGGGCGTAGGCTTGTCTAACGGTCTGAAAGGAATGTTATGTTTCGAACCCATGCTTCGTCCATGAAACAACCTCAGCCCCAGAGTCAATCAAGGCACTGCATGTAGCACCCGGAACCGGTCCAGCGTAGATGGACCGACATAGTAGTACAAGATCTAGATGAAGAGACCTGGAGTAGTAGCGCTCACCAGTAGCCCTCCGCTTACTGATGGGTTTGGGCCTCTTACTGGACATGAATTAACAAAAATGTCCAGCAACTCCGCAATAGAGGCACAGGCGGTTGGTGATCCTCCGTTCCCTCTCCTTAGTCGAGATGCGAATCCTCCCAGCTGCATGGGCTCAGTCTCAAAGCCAGAGGAGGGAGATGGTTGCGATGCGGAGCAGGGAAACACCATTGATGCGAGCTCTCTTCCACGAGCCCGGTGACGAAGATCTACCCGTCGTTCTATGCGGATGGCGAGAGCAATGGGAAGAGTCCACATCTGGAAGGAACCTCCCGGGAGAGAATCTCATCCTTAACCACCGCGTGGAGTCCTCCAGAAAACGAGCGAGCAGCGCCGGCTCGTTCCACTCACTAGAGGCAGCAAGAGTGCGAAACTCAATAGAATAATCCGTTATGGACCGTTCACCTTGGCATAAGGAAGCCAGGGCCCTAGAAGCCTCCCTACCAAAAACTGAACGGTCAAAAACCCGAATCATCTCCTCTTTAAAGTTCTGGAACTTGTTAGAGCAATCAGCCCTTGCCTCCCAGATAGCTGTGCCCCATTCTCGAGCCCGGCCAGTAAGGAGTGAAATGACGTAAGCAACCCGAGCTCTCTCTAGAAAGTATGTGTTGGGTTGAGAGAGAACACAATCTCACACTGCGTGAGAAAGGAGCGGCACTCAGTGGGCTGCCCGGAGTAGCAAGGTGGGTTATTAACCCTAGGTTCTGGAGGCTCGGCAGGCCAGGAAGTAACAGGTGGCACGAGACGTAGACTCTGAACTGTCCAGAGAGGTCGGAAACCTGAGCGGCCAGGTTCTCCACGGCATGGCGAGCAGCAGACAATTCCTGCTCGTGTCTGCCGAGCATGGCTCCTTGGATCTTGACGGCAGTGTAACGAGCGTCTGAAGTCGCTGGGTCCATTCCTTGGTCGGTTCCTTCTGTCATGCAGGTGAAAGAGGACCCAAAAGCGACTTAACAGAAACAGAGTTTATTTAAGTCCAAACAGGAATAACAGAAATCCTCTAGTCTGTAGAGGGAATAACTGGAGAAGCGGCCACAGACTGCAGGTCGCTTCGGGTAGGCGCAGGCCGTAGTAGACAGAGACACCTGCTCACACGCAGCATCTGATGAAGGCAAAAACACGACAGGACAGGGCGATACACAATCACAGCAAAAACACGACAGGACAGGGCGAAACGCAATCACAGCATGGTGAATACTAAACAAGGAACCGACGGGACAGGAACGGAACACAAAGGAATAAATAGGGACTCTAATCAGGGAAAGGATCGGGAACAGGTGTGGGAAGACTAAATGATGATTAGGGGAATAGGAACAGCTGGGAGCAGGAACGGAACGATAGAGAGAAGAGAGAGCGAGAGAGTGAGAGGGGGAGGGGGAGAGAGAGGGATAGAAAGAGGGAAAGAACCCAATAAGACCAGCAGAGGGAAACGAACAGAATGGGGAGCACAGGGACAAGACATGATAATAAATGACAAACATGACAATTTATCCCTCTCTCTCTTTCTCCCTCTCTCTATCTCCGTCTCTCTCTATTTATCCCTCTCTATCTATCTCCGTCTCTCTATTTATCCCTCTCTCTTTCTCCCTCTCTCTATCTCCGTCTCTCTCTATTTATCCCTCTCTATCTCCGTCTCTCTATTTATCCTCTCTCTTTCTCCCTCTCTCTATCTCCGTCTCTCTCTATTTATCCTCTCTCTCTTTCTCCCTCTCTCTCTATCTCCGTCTCTATTTATCCCTCTCTATCTATCTCCGTCTCTCTCTATTTATCCCTCTCTCTCTTTCTCCCTCTCTCTCTATCTCCGTCTCTCTCTATTTATCCCTCTCTTTCTCCCTCTCTCTATCTCCGTCTCTCTCTATTTATCCCTCTCTATCTATCTCCGTCTCTCTCTATTTATCCTCTCTCTTTCTCCCTCTCTCTCTATCTCCGTCTCTCTCTATTTATCCCTCTCTCTCTTTCTCCCTCTCTCTCTATCTCCGTCTCTCTATTTATCCCTCTCTATCTATCTCCCTCTCTCTATTTATCCCTCTCTCTTTCTCCTCTCTATCTATCTCCGTCTCTCTCTATTTATCCTCTCTCTCTCTTTCTCCCTCTCTCGTCGTCTCTCTATTTATCTCTCTCTCTTTCTCCCTCTCTCTATCTCCGTCTCTATTTATCCTCTCTATCTATCTCCGTCTCTCTCTATTTATCCCTCTCTCTCTTTCTCCCCTCTCTCTATCTCCGTCTCTCTATTTATCCCTCTCTCTCTTTCTCCCTCTCTCTATCTCCGTCTCTCTCTATTTATCCCTCTCTATCTATCTCCGTCTCTCTCTATTTATCGTCTCTCTCTTTCTCCCTCTCCCTCTCTCTATCTCCGTCTCTCTCTATTTATCCCTCTCTCTCTTTTCTCCCTCTCTCTATCTCCGTCTCTCTCATTTATCCCTCTCTATCTTCTCCGTCTCTCTAT
>NW_025756744.1:0-6207 GCF_021184085.1 Oncorhynchus gorbuscha
AGGAGGTAGAGGAGGAGGTAGATAACCAGAGGTTAGTGGTAGAGAGGAGGAGGTGAGAGGGAGGAGTAGATAACCAGAGAGGTTAGTGAGTAGAAGAGGAGGTAGAGGAGGAGGTAGAGGAGGGTAGATAACCAGAGGTTAGTGGTAGAGGAGGAGGTAGAGGAGGAGGCAGAGGAGGAGGTAGATAACCAGAGGGTTAGTGGTAGAGAGAGGAGGTAGATAACCAGAGGTTAGTGGTAGAGGGGAGAGGAGGGAGGAGGTAGATAACCAGAGGTTAGTGGTAGAGGAGGAGTAGAGGAGGAGGTAAGGAGGTGAGATAACCAGAGGTTAGTGGTAGAGGAGGAGGTAGAAGGAGGTAGAGTGAGGAGGTAGAGGAGGAGGTGGTCCTTCTGTAGCTCAGTTGGTAGAGCATGGCGCTTGTAACGCCAGGGTAGTGGGTTCGATCCCCGGGACCACCCATACGTTGAATGTATGCACACATGACTGTAAGTCGCTTTGGATAAAAGCGTCTGCTAAATGGCATATATTATTATTATTATTATTAGATAACCAGAGGTTAGTGGTAGAGGAGGAGGTAGAGGAGGAGGTAAAGGAGGAGGTAGATAACCAGAGGTTAGCGGTAGAGGAGGAGGTAGAGGAGGAGGTAAAGGAGGAGGTAGACAACCAGAGGTTAGCGGTAGAGGAGGAGGT
The DNA here is from genome assembly GCF_021184085.1 of Oncorhynchus gorbuscha. Lineage (NCBI taxonomy): Eukaryota > Metazoa > Chordata > Actinopteri > Salmoniformes > Salmonidae > Oncorhynchus > Oncorhynchus gorbuscha. The sequence continues at coordinate 691 of NW_025756744.1, forward strand.
AGAGGAGGAGGTAGATAACCAGAGGTCAGTGGTAGAGGAGGAGGTAGAGGAGGAGGTAGAGGAGGAGGTACATAACCAGAGGTCAGTAGTAGAGGAGGAGGTAGAGGAGGATATAGATAACCAGAGGTCAGTGGTAGAGGAGGAGATAGAGGAGGTGGTAGAGGAGGTGGTAGATGAGGAGGTAGAGGAGGAGGTAGAGGAGGAGGTAGAGGAGGAGATAGATAACCAGAGGTCAGTGGTAGAGGAGGAGGTAGAGGAGGAGGTAGAGGAGGATATAGATAACCAGAGGTCAGTGGTAGAGGAGGAGATGGGGTGGGTGGGGAGGTGAGTAGATGAGTGGGGAAGGGAGGTAGAGGAGGTAGGAGGAATGATAACGGGTCGAGATAGGAGGAGAAAACAACAGAGAAAGGAAGAAAGGAGAAGAGTGGGAAAAGGAAAAGCCTGGGAGAAAGGGAGCGGGTCAGGGAGGGAGAGGTGAGTAGGGTCAGAGAGAGGTAGAAGACAAAACCAGGAGAAGAAAGGAGGTCAGAGGAAGGTAAATGGGTCAAAGAAAGGAAGAGGGGAGGAAGACAGACCATTAGAAGATTGATCGATTCATTATTACATAAATTGGCCCATTTTGACAAGTTCTAAGAATGTTACATACAGGAAGAAGGGTTCCTGGGAAATATGTCTTGAAAAGGTGCATCTGTTAAATATTATGCATCCCAAATAGTGACATATTCCTATGAGTCCCTGGTCAGATGTAGTGAAGGGAATGTAGTGTCCTCTGAAAGGGAAAGGTACAGTGTCCTCTGAAGGGAAGGTAGTGTCCTCTGAAGGGAAGGTAGTGTCCTCTGAAGGGGAAGGTATCCCTCTGAGGGGAAGACTAGTCACTCTGAAGGGGAAGGTAAAGTGCTCTGAAGGGAAGGTAGTGTCTCAGGGAAGGTAGTGTCTCTGAAGGGAAAGGTAGTGTCCTCTGAAGGGAAGGTAGTCCACTCTGGAAGGGAAGGAGTAATGTCCTCTGAAGGGAAGAGTAGTGTCTCTGAAGGGAAGAGTGAGTCTCCCACTCTGAAGGGAAGGTAGTACCCTCTGAAGGGAAGGTAGTGTCCTCTGAAGGGAAGAGTGTCCTCTGAAGGGAAAGGTAGTCCCACTCTGAAGGGGAAAGGTATTGGTCCACTCTGAAGGGAAGGTAGGTCACTCTGAAGAAGGTAGTGCCCTCTGAAGGAAAGGTAGTGTCCTCTGAAGGGGAAAGGTGAGTATCTCTGAAGGGAAGGTAAGTGACTGTCCTCTCTGAAGGGAAAGGTAGTGTCCTCTGAAGGGGAAAGGTAGTCACTCTGAAGGGAAAGGTTAGTCTCTGAAGAGGGGAAAGGTAGTGTCCTCTCGAAGGAAGGTAGTGTCCTCTGAGAGGGGAAGGTAGTGTCCTCTGAAGGGGAAAGGTAGTGTCTCTGAAGGGGAAGGTGATCCCGCTCTGGAAGGGAAAGGTAGTCCACTCTGAAGGGAAAGGTAGTGTCCTCTGAAGAGGGAAGGTAGTGTCCTCTGAGAAGGGAAAGAGTAGTGTCCTCTGGAAGGGGAAAGAGTGGTGTCCCTCCTGAAGAGGAAAAATTAGTCACTCTGAAGGGAAAGGTAGTCACTCTGGAAGGGGAAGGTGAGTGTCCTCTGAAGGGAAGGTAAAGTGTCCTCTGAAGGGGAAAGGTAGTGTCCCTCTGAAGGGGAAAGGTAGTGTCTCCTGAAGGGGAAGGTAGTGTCCTCTGAAGGGAAAGGAGTGTCCTCTGAAGGGAAGGTAGGTGTCCTCTGAAGGGGAAAGGTAGTCCTCTGAAGGGAAAGGTATCCACTCTGAAGGGGAAGGATGGGGGAAGGTAGTCCTCTGAAGGGGAGTCACCCTCTGGGAAGGTAGTGTCCTCTGAAGGAAGGTGGAGAATTGATCTCTGAAGGGGAAAGGTAGTGTCCCTCTGAAGGGAAGGTAGTCCACCTGAAATGGAAGGTAGTCCTCTGAAGGGGAAGGTATTGCCCTCTGAAGGAAAGGTGGTGTCCCTCTGGAAGGGGAAAGGTAAATACCTGAAGGAAAGGTAGTCCACTCTGAAGGAAAGGTAGTCACCCTGAAGGGGAAAGGTAGTGTCCTCTGAAGAGAGGAAGGTGGTCCTCTGAAGGGAAAGGTAGTCCACTCTGAAGGGGAAAGGTAGTAACCTGAAGGGAAGAGTAGTCCACACTGAAGGGGAAAGGTAGTCCACTCTGGAAGGGAAGGTAGTCACTCTGAAGGGAAGGTAGATTGTCATCTGAAGGGGAAGGTAGTATCATCTGAAGGGAAGGTGGCAGTCACTCTGGAAGGGAAAGGTGAATCCACTCTGGAAGGGGAAGGTGAGTCCACTATGGAAGAAGGGAAGGTGTAGTCCACTCTGAAGGGAAGGTGAGTGTCCTCTGAAGGGGGAAAGGTAGTGTCCTCTGAAGGGAAGGTAGTTAATCCTCTGGAAGGGGAAAGGTAGTCCACTCTGAGAGGGAAAGGTAGTGTCCTCCTGAAGGGAAAGGTAGTCACTCTGAGGAAAGGTAGTGTCCTCTGAAGGAAAGGTAGTCACTCTGAAGGGGAAAGGTAGTCCACTCTGAAGGGAAAGGTAGTGTCCTCTGAAGGGAAGGTAGTGTCCTCTGAAGGGAAAGGTAGTGTCCTCTGAAGGGGGAAAGGTAGTGTCTCTGAGAGGGGGAAAGGGAAAGATAGTCCACTCTGAAGGGGAAGGTAGTGCCTCTGAAGGGAAAGGTAGTGTCCTCTGAAGGGGAAAGGTAGTCCACTCTGAAGGGGAAAGGTAGTCCACTCTGAAGGGGATGCTTCATGTCACCACGCGGGTGATTACAGAACCAATAACAATCATAATTCCTTACAACCGTAGAATGAACTCTTAAATCTCCACCCGAAACAGCCAGAAGAGGACTGGCCACACCTTGGAACCTGGTTCCTCTCTAGGTTTCTTCCTAGGTTCCTGCCTTTCTAGGGACTTTTTTCATCTGGGCTTCTGCTCTGCATTGCCTTCTGTTTGGGGTTTCAGGCTGGGTTTCTGCCTTCTAGGGAGTTCATCCTAGCCACTGGGCATTGCCTGCTGTTTGGGGTTTCAGGCTGGGTTTCTGCTCTGCATTGCATGCTGTTTGGGGTTTCAGGCTGGGTTTCTGAATAGCACTTTGTGACAGCTGCTGATGTAAGAAGGGTTTTATAAAATATTGATTGATATAAAGGAAGCCTATGTCTATAATCACCTCTAGAGGTTGACTCACAGCAGTGTCTAATAGAAAGTGTTATAATAAATATATTTCATGTCAAGGTTACCGTTTACTATCCATTTTAGGTCAAACATTTTTAAATCTGCGTATTCCTCCAAAGCTCAGTTGTCCTGAGTCTGCACAACTCTGCCAGGACCAGGGATCAAGAGAGACGCTCAAGTGTTTTAGTACTATATCTCTTGACACAATGATGAAAATAATCATGGCCTCTAAACCTTCAAGCTGTATACTGGACCCTACTCCAACTAAACTACTGAAAGAGCTGCTTCCTGTGCTTGGCCCTCCTATGTTGAACATAATAAACGGCTCTCTATCCACCGGATGTGTACCAAACTCACTAAAAGTGGCAGTAATAAAGCCTCTTGAAAAAGCCAAACCTTGACCCAGAAAATATAAAAAAAACTATCGGCCTATATCAAAAATGTTTGAAAAAGCTGTTGCGCAGCAACTCACTGCCTTTCTTGAAGAAAAGCAATGTATACTAAATGCTTCAGTCTGGTTTTAGACCCCATCATAGCACTGAGACTGCACTTGTGAAGGTGGTAAATGACATTTTAATGGCGTCAGACCGAGGCTCTGCATCTGTCCTCGTGCTCCTAGACCTTAGTGCTGCTTTTGATACCGTTGATCACCACATTCTTTTGGAGAGATTGGAAACCCAAATTGGTCTACACGGACATGTTCTGGCCTGGTTTAGATCTGATCTGTCGGAAGGATATCAGTTAGTCTCTGTGAATGGTTTCTTCTCACAAATCAACTGTAAATGTCGGTTTTCCTCAAGGTTCCGTTTTATGACCACTATTGTTTTCACTATATATTTTACCTCTTGGGGATGTAATTCGAAAACATAATGTAAACTTTCACTGCTATGTGGATGACACACAGCTGTACATTTCAGTGAAACATGGTGAGGCCCCAAAATTGCCCTCGCTAGAAGCATGTGTTTCAGACATAAGGAGGTGGATGGCTGCAAACATTATACTTTTAAACTCGGACAAAACAGACACGCTTGTTCTAGGTCCCAAGAAACAAAGAGATCTTCTGTTGAATCTGACAATTAATCTTAATGGTTGTACAGTCGTCTCAAATAAAACTGTGAAGGACCTTGGCGTTACTCTGGACCCTGATCTCTCTTTTGACGAGCATATCAAGACTGTTTCAAGGACAGCTTTTTTTCATCTACGTAACATCGCAATAATCAGAAACTTTCTGTCCAAAAATGATGCATAAAGTTAATCCATGCTTTTGTTACTTCTAGGTTAGACTACTGTAATGCTCTACTTTCCGGCTACCCGGATAAAGCACTAAATAAACTTCAGGTAGTGCTAAATATGGTTGCTAGAATCCTGACCAGAACCCACTAAAACTCTACTAAAACCCTAAGGTTTTAGTAGAGACCATCTTACCTCGATACCCGAGAGGACTAAGGTTTCAGTAGAGACCAACTTACCTCGATACCCGAGAGGGCTAAGGTTTGAGTAGAGACCATCTTACCTCGATACCTGAGAGGGCTAAGGTTTTAGTAGAGACCATCTTACCTCGATACCCGAGAGGGCTAAGGTTTTAGTAGAGACCATCTTACCTCGATACCCAGAGGGCTCAAGGTTTTAGTAGAGACCATCTTACCTCGATACCCGAGAGGGCTAAGGTTTTAGTAGAGACCATCTTACCTCGATACCCGAGAGGGCTAAGGTTTTAGTAGAGACCATCTTACCTCGATACCCGAGAGGGCTAAGGTTTTAGTAGAGACCATCTTACCTCGATACCCGAGAGGGCTAAGGTTTTAGTAGAGACCATCTTACCTCGATACCCGAGAGGGCTAAGGTTTTAGTAGAGACCATCTTACCTCGATACCCGAGAGGGCTAAGGTTTTAGTAGAGACCATCTTACCTCGATACCCGAGAGGGCTAAGGTTTTAGTAGAGACCATCTTACCTCGATACCCGAGAGGGCTAAGGTTTTAGTAGAGACCATCTTACCTCGATACCTGAGAGGGCTAAGGTTTTAGTAGAGACCATCTTACCTCGATACTCCGAGAGGGCTAAGGTTTTAGTAGAGACCATCTTACCTCGATACCCGAGAGGGCTAAGGTTTTAGTAGAGACCATCTTACCTCGATACCCAGAGGGCTAAGGTTTTAGTAGAGACCATCTTACCTCGATACCCGAGAGGGCTAGGTTTTAGTAGAGACCATCTTACCTCGATACCCATGAGGGCTAAGGTTTTAGTAGAGACCATCTTACCTCGATACCCGAGAGGGCTAAGGTTTTAGTAGA
>NW_025756745.1:0-6205 GCF_021184085.1 Oncorhynchus gorbuscha
CTACCATTGGTGTTGGGGGCAGACAGTAGTACTGAGACATCTACCATTGGTGTTGGGGCAGACAGTAGTAATGAAACATCTACCATTAGTGAGAGGGCAGACAGTAGTACTGAGACATCTACCATTGGTGTTGGGGCAGACAGTAGTACTGAGACATCTACCATTGGTGTTGGGGCAGACAGTAGTAATGAGACATCTACCATTGGTGTTGGGGCAGACAGTAGTAATGAGACATCTACCATTGGTGTTGGGGCAGACAGTAGTACTGAGACATCTACCATTGGTGTTGGGGCAGACAGTAGTAATGAAACATCTACCATTAGTGAGAGGGCAGACAGTAGTACTGAGACATCTACCATTGGTGTTGGGGCAGACAGTAGTACTGAGACATCTACCATTGGTGTTGGAGCAGACAGTAGTAATGAGACATCTACCATTGGTGTTGGGGCAGACAGTAGTAATGAGACATCTACCATTGGTGTTGGGGCAGACAGTAGTAATGAGACATCTACCATTAGTGAGAGGGCAGACAGTAGTACTGAGACATCTACCATTGGTGTTGGGGCAGACAGTAGTACTGAGACATCTACCATTGGTGTTGGGGCAGACAGTAGTACTGAGACATCTACCATTAGTGAGAGGACAGACAGTAGTACTGAGACATCTACCATTAGTGAGAGGACAGACAGTAGTACTGAGACATCTACCATTAGTGAGAGGGCAGACAGTAGTACTGAGACATCTACCATTAGTGAGAGGGCAGACAGTAGTACTGAGACATCTACCATTAGTGAGAGGACAGACAGTAGTACTGAGACATCTACCATTAGTGTTGGGGCAGACAGTAGTACTGAGACATCTACCATTCGTGAGAGGGCAGACAGTAGCTACACCTCTCCAATGACTATGTCATGGGGACAGAACAGTACACCTCTCCAATGACTATGTCATGGGGACAGAACAGTACACCTCTCCAATGACTATGTCATGGGGACAGAACAGTACACCTCTCCAATGACTATGTCATGGGGACAGAACAGTACACCTCTCCAATGACTATGTCATGGGGACAGAACAGTACACTTCTCCAATGACTATGTCATGGGGACTGAACAGCCTCTCCAATGACTATGTCATGGGGACAGAACAGTACACCTCTCCAATGACTATGTCATGGGGACAGAACAGGACAGCCTCTCCAATGACTATCTCATGGGTACAGAATAGTACTGTCCTACCAACCAAAATAACAGTAATTGCTCATAGAGTGAAACAGAGAGAGTTTTTTTTTATTGTCCAGCCAAATGAATTATAGGCAGATCAGATGTGTTTATCTGTTGTTTTACTACGAGGTTACTTTTTATTCATATTGACCCTGACCTCTGACATGACCTTTGACCCTAGACGGCAGTCACCCACTGGAATACGATTCCACGACAAATAGTTTGATACTTTTATCAGCAAAGAACAATACATAATAGCAAGGTAAACCATAGACACTGAAGCCCCAAAGATCAGTGACACCAAGTGATGCCAGTTGCTGATGTGAGAGATGCCAGTTGCTGATGTGAGTGATGCCAGTTACTGATGTGAGTGATGCCAGTTACTGATGTGAGTGATGCCAGTTACTGATGTGAGTGATGCCAGTTACTGATGTGAGTGATGCCAGTTGCTGACGTGAGTGATGCCAGTTACTGATGTGAGTGATGCCAGTTACTGATGTGAGTGATGCCAGTTACTGATGTGAGTGATGCCAGTTGCTGACATGAGTGATGCCAGTTACTGATGTGAGTGATGCCAGTTACTGATGTGAGTGATGCCAGTTACTGATGTGAGTGATGCCAGTTACTGATGTGAGTGATGCCAGTTGCTGATGTGAGTGATGCCAGTTACTGACGTGAGTGATGCCAGTTACTGATGTGAGTGATGCCAGTTACTGATGTGAGTGATGCCAGTTACTGATGTGAGTGATGCCAGTTACTGATGTGAGTGATGCCAGTTGCTGACGTGAGTGATGCCAGTTATTGACGTGAGTGATGCCAGTTACTGATGTGAGTGATGCCAGTTGCTGACGTGAGTGATGCCAGTTACTGATGTGAGTGATGCCAGTTACTGATGTGAGTGATGCCAGTTGCTGACGTGAGTGATGCCAGTTACTGATGTGAGTGATGCCAGTTACTGATGTGAGTGATGCCAGTTGCTGACGTGAGTGATGCCAGTTACACATGATGACATATCTATCATAGTGGAGGACACAGGTGAGTTATACCTACACATTATGACATATCTATCATAGTGGAGGACACAGGTGTGTTAAACCTACACATGATGACATATCTATCATAGTGGAGGACACAGGTGAGTTATACCTACACATTATGACATATCTATCATAGTGGAGGACACAGGTGAGTTATACCTACACATTATGACATATCTATCATAGTGGATGACACAGGTGAGTTATACCTACACATGACATATCTATCATAGTGGAGGACACAGGTGAGTTAAACCTACACATTATGACATATCTATCATAATGGAGTACACAGGTGTAGTAGACCTAAATGGCCAAGGGTACATCTTCAACACCGCCTCGGAGACAGCTCTTTAGGTGTCCGCACAGCCACGGCCATGGCGCGACCTCTCTGAGGCGACGTGTAGTGTAGGCTCAAGTCCTCGTCGGAGGTGATCGAGTGATACGTAGAGGACAACTTCCTCCATATTACCTTCAATAGAAATCCACCAATCGGGAGTGGGTAAAAAAACACAACCTCATTACAGCACGACGATGCTGACTGCTTAAACAGGATGTGGCCTGTGGATGAATAATGTAGCCCCTTTTAACAGTATACGGCTCTTATAGAATACACACACATTGGTGTTTGTTCCTGTTTCGAAGTTGATGACTTAGTGTAAATAACAGTCCCGGTAGACTTTCAGCAGCCTCGTCCTCGTCTCCTTTTGTTTCCGTTAGCTCCCGTTTTATAAATCTGTTGCATCGTTAACGTGACGAGGCTTCACTTTTCAGAGTCTTCGGGTCTTGTGTGTGTGAGTGTGTGAGTGTGTGTGTGTGTGTGTGTTGTGCTGATGTCATGCTGTGTAGTTGGTTAAATTGCAGAGCTCTATTCACTAAAACACACAGGGGACCCCAGGACGAACCGCTGAGTCAGGGAGTCTCTGTTATACCCACTGACACGCTATCCTGTTGGTAGGAAAGATTTGTATTGGGTTATCACATACTGTGGGTTATCACATACTGTGGGTTATCACATACTGTAGGTTATCACATACTGTAGGTTATCACATACTGTGGGTTATCACATACTGTGGGTTATCACATACTGTGGGTTATCACATACTGTGGGTTATCACATACTGTGGGTTATCACATACTGTAGGTTATCACATACTGTAGGTTATCACATACTGTGGGTTATCACATACTGTGGGTTATCACATACTGCGGGTTATCACATACTGTGGGTTATCACATACTGTGGGTTATCACATACTGTGGGTTATCACATATTGTAGGCTATCACATACTGTAGGTTATCACATACTGTAGGTTATCACATACTGTGGGTTATCACATACTGTAGGTTATCACATACTATAGGTTATCACATACTGTAGTTTATCACATACTGTAGGTTATCACATACTGTGGGTTATCACATATTGTAGGCTATCACATACTGCGGGTTATCACATACTGCAGGTTATCACATACTGTGGGTTATCACATACTGTAGGTTATCACATACTGCGGGTTATCACATACTGTAGGTTATCACATACTGTAGGCTATCACATATTGTAGGCTATCACATACTGTAGGTTATCACATACTGTGGGTTATCACATACTGTAGGTTATCACATACTGTAGGCTATCACATATTGTAGGCTATCACATACTGTGGGTTATCACATACTGTAGGTTATCACATACTGTGGGTTATCACATACTGTAGGTTATCACATACTATAGGTTATCACATACTGTAGTTTATCACATACTGTAGGTTATCACATACTATATGTTATCACATACTGTGGGTTATCACATACTGTGGGTTATCACATACTGTAGGTTATCACATACTGTGGGTTATCACATACTGTAGGTTATCACATACTGTGGGTTATCACATACTGTAGGTTATCACATACTATAGGTTATCATATACTGTAGGTTATCACATACTGTGGGTTATTAGGCTACAAGGTTATTAGGCTACATACTGTAGGCTACAAGTTATTAGGCTACATACTGTAGGCTACAAGGTTATTAGGCTACAAGGTTATTAGGCTACACGGTTATTAGGCTACGAGATTATTAGGCTACGAGGTTATTAGGCTACATACTGTAGGTTGCTAGGTTATTAGGCTACAAGTTTATTAGGCTACAAGGTTTTTAGGCTACATACTGTAGGTTGCTAAGGTACATACTGTAGGCCACAAGGTTATTAGGCTACAAGGTTATTAGGCTGCATACTGTAGGTTGCTAGGGTACATACTGTAGGCTACAAGGTTATTAGGCTACATACTGTAGGCTACAAGGTTATTAGGCTACAAGGTTATTAGGCTACACGGTTATTAGGCTACGAGATTATTAGGCTACGAGGTTATTAGGCTACATACTGTAGGTTGCTAGGTTATTAGGCTACAAGTTTATTAGGCTACAAGGTTTTTAGGCTACATACTGTAGGTTGCTAAGGTACATACTGTAGGCCACAAGGTTATTAGGCTACAAGGTTATTAGGCTGCATACTGTAGGTTGCTAGGGTACATACTGTAGGCTACAAGGTTATTAGGCTACATACTGTAGGCTACGAGGTTATTAGGCTACAAGGTTATTAGGCTACATACTGTAGGTTACTATGTTATTAGGCTACGAGGTTATTAGGCTACATACTGTAGGCTACACGGTTATTAGGCTACATACTGTAGGCTACGAGGTTATTAGGCTACGAGGTTATTAGGCTACATACTGTAGGCTACACGGTTATTAGGCTACATACTGAAGGTTACTAGGTTAGTAGGCTACATACTGTAGGCTACACGGTTATTAGGCTACATACTGTAGGTTACTAGGTTAGTAGGCTACATACTGTATGCTACTAGGTTATTAGGCTACACGGTTATTAGGCTACATACTGAAGGTTACTAGGTTAGTAGGCTACATACTGTAGGTTACTAGGTTATTAGGCTACATACTGTAGGCTACATACTGAAGGTTACTAGGTTAGTAGGCTACATACTGTAGGTTACTAGGTTATTAGGCTACATACTGTAGGCTACATACTGAAGGTTACTAGGTTAGTAGGCTACATACTGTAGGCTACATACTGAAGGTTACTAGGTTAGTAGGCTACATACTGTAGGTTACTAGGTTATTAGGCTACATACTGTAGGCTACATACTGAAGGTTACTAGGTTATTAGGCTACATACTGTAGGCTACATACTGAAGGTTACTAGGTTATTAGGCTACATACTGTAGGCTACATACTGAAGGTTACTAGGTTAGTAGGCTACATACTGTAGGTTACTAGGTTATTAGGCTACATACTGTAGGCTACATACTGAAGGTTACTAGGTTAGTAGGCTACATACTGTAGGCTACATACTGAAGGTTACTAGGTTAGTAGGCTGTAGGTTACTGTTATTAGGCTACATACTGTAGGCTACATACTGAAGGTTACTAGGTTAGTAGGCTACATACTGTAGGTTACTAGGTTATTAGGCTACATACTGTAGGCTACATACTGAAGGTTACTAGGTTAGTAGGCTACATACTGTAGGCTACATACTGAAGGTTACTAGGTTAGTAGGCTACATACTGTAATACTAGGTTATTAGGCTACATACTGTAGGCTACATACTGAAGGTTACTAGGTTATTAGGCTACATACTGTAGGCTACTGAAGGTTACTAGGGTTATTAGGCTACATACTGTAGGCTACATACTGAAGGTTACTAGGTTAGTAGGCTACATACTGTAGGTTACTAGGTTATTAGGCTACATACTGTAGGCTACATACTGAAGGTTACTAGGTTAGTAGGCTACATACTGTAGGCTACATACTGAAGGTTACTAGGTTAGTAGGCTACATACTGTAGGCTACATACTGAAAGGTTACTAGGGTTAGTAGGCTACATACTGTAGGTTACTAGGTTATTAGGCTACATACT
>NW_025756746.1:0-6204 GCF_021184085.1 Oncorhynchus gorbuscha
ATATATATATATATATATATATATATATATATGCCATTTAGCAGACGCTTTTATCCAAAGCGACTTACAGTCATGTGTGCATACATTCTACGTATGGGTGGTCCCGGGGATCGAACCCACTACCCTGGCGTTACAAGCGCCATGCTCTACCAACTGAGCTACAGAAGGACCACATTTTAGCAGGTGTTGACCGAGAACTAACTAAACCTGATGAGTGGCAGGGTTGAGGGCACTCAAAAGAAGCAGTCATTTTCACTTAGTTTCCATTCTTGTTTCAATGCACTGGCTGAATAGAACCTCTGTCAAACCATGCCCAGCACAACCATAACAACACTGGCTTGTTTAGACGCACGCACATGCATACTCCAATTCGAGAGGCAAAAGCAGCAAAGCACATAAGAAATGTGAGTTAGCCCTTACAAGCCTTTGCGCGACAGAGAGGGATTCTGTGACTGTCTGAGTACCTATCTGTCTGAAAGAAGTCAGAGGGGACTGAGTGAGCGATCCATCAAACTATAGTCTACTCAGTCCAACAAAGATGAGCTGTACAAATCTGTTTGTTTAAATTTGTTTATTATTTCCCTTCATGCCTTTTGACATTTGCATGCTTCTTGTTGTGCCCAACTTGGTCTTCCCGGAACTCTTAATCTGTCTATGTGTTTGTGAGTTTTGGCAGGCATGTAAGTGTGTGTGTGTGTATGAAATTGGGTGTTTGTGGGGGACTCAGGTGGAAGGGTTTATGCATGAGAAACTAAGCTTAAATTCTGCAGCATTCTGTCTCCTTTTGATTTCAGGCAAACGGTATGAGACTGATACTGTGTGAGGCCCAGGAGTGACAACATCAACCCAAGTTAACCAGGGAGTGTATATTAAGAATGGCCTTCGGGCTAGACACACATGTTTAGAAATTGTAGATATCTCCGTCCTTTAGAGGAGGCAGAATGAGGTTTAGGAAGAAAAATAGGAGAGCTAAAACTCAGTTTTGAAGTATAGGTGAAGCGCATGTAACTCACTGGAGAATTACATAAACAGACAAATAATGGACGTGCAGCATACGCTGCCTTCGGAAAGTATTCAGATTCAGTATTTTTCCTCCTTTGTTACATTACAGACTTATTGTAAAATGGATAAAATAAAAATAGTCCATCAGCAATCTACACACACAATACCCCATAATAACAAAGTGAAAACTGTTTTTCAAATTATTTGCAAATTTATAAAAATAAGACAGAAATACCTTATTTACATAAGTATTCAGACCCTTTGCTATGAGACTCGAAATCGAGCTCAGGTGCATCCTGTTTCCATTGATCAACCTTGATATGTTTCTACGACTTGATTGGAGTATGCCGGTGGTAAATTCAATTGATTGGACATGATTTGGAAAGGAACACACGTCTATATAAGGTCCCACAGTTGACAGTGCATGTCAGAGCAAAAACCAAGCCATGAGGTCAAAGGAATTGTCCGTAGAGCTCCGAGACAGAATTGTGTCGAGGCACAGATCTGAGGAAGGGTACCAACATTTTTTTGGCGCATTCAAGGTCCCCAAGAACACAGTGGCATCCATCATTCTTAAATGGAAGAAGTTTGGAACCACCAAGACTCTTCCAAGAGCTGGCCGCCCGGTCAAACTGCGCAATCGGAGGAGAAGGGCCTTGGTCACTCTGACAGAGCTCTAGAGTTCCACCGTGGAGATGGGAGAACTTTCTAGAAAGACCAGCATCTCTGCAGTGCTCCATCAATCAGGCCTTTATGGCCAGACGCAAGCCACTCCTCAGTAAAAAAGGTACATGACAACCCACTTGGAGTTTGCCAAAATCATAAAGACTTTCAGACCATGAGAAACAAGATTCTCTGGTCTAATGAAATCAAGATTGAACTCTTTGGCCTGAATGCCAAGCGACATATATGGAGGGAACATGGCACCATCTCTACGGTGAAGCATAGTGTTGGCAGAATCATGTTGTGGGGATGTTTTTTTCGTGTTGTGGGGATGTTAGTCAGGATCGAGGGAAAGATGAATGGAGCAAAGTATAGAGAGATCCTTGATGAAAACCTGCTCAGGAACTCAGACTGGGGGGCAAAGGTTCACCTTCCAACAGGACAATGACCCTAAGCACACAGCCATGACAATGCAGGAGTGGCTACAGGACACATCTCTGAATGGCTGGGCCACTCAAGGACAGAGCCTGGACTTGAACCCCAATTGAACATCTCTGGAGAGACCTGAAAATAGCTTTGCAGCAACACTCTCTGTCCAACCTGACAGAGCTTGAGGATCTGCAGAGACAAAATGGGATAAACTACCCAAATACAGGTGTGCCAAGCTTGTAGCGTCATACCCAAGAAGACTCGAGGCTGTAATTGCTGCCACATGGAAAAAGGGGTTTGAATACTTACCGAATATACTGTAAATACTTTTGTTTGAAATAGAGGTGAGTGTTTGATGTTGTATGATCAAACATCTGAAATTCTGGGACACCACTTTAACCTCAGCTTCAGAGAAAACCTAAAAATGGTACACTGCTGTTGTCATAGTGATTATGTACCACTGTTATACAACTGGGCCATTTGCATTGATAGCCTGAGCATAGTTATGAAGAAGGGCATGGACAACGCATTCAGCCTAGTAGATAAAACAGTCTACTCGGCGGCTTTTCTGTTACATCATCACCTAAAACCACTTTCCAAGAGACTGAAATATGACAGTTTATACTCAATCTAATCCCCCCATCTCTCTCTCTGCAATCTCACACAGGAATGTGGAGTACCCCCCCCCCTGTTTCACCCAGCTGTTTACCCTGAAATTGGAGCGGTGTCCTCTGGGGCACGTCAGCCAGTGGGTCAGACCTGCTCCACAAACGGTACCGAGGTTTAACATTTCATAACATGAGACTTCCCTAACATCAGTCAACCTAACCAGACAAACAAGAGACAAATAGCAATAAGCACTGATAAACAGAGAAAATGGCATGTGTGTATAGGAGAAAGCATCTCTGATGGTCAGTCCCCCATACATGCTATGTATTGAAGTAGAGCACATAGCATGAAAGACAAAGTTGAACTGCTGTGTTTCCCAGAGAGAGGGCACTAGGCAGATAATGGTCTATCAACGCTGTGTACTCAGGAGAGAGAGAAGAGCTGCCTGAGTGTTAGGGATCCATTCCATGAGTGAATCACGTGTTTTCAGAAGCCTGTGACTCATACCATTCCTCCCAAGACTGGCTGATTCACTCTCTTCTCCTTTTTTCTTCAGACTGGTTAGGACCTGACCGTGGCTGGCAGAGACACAATCTCCCCTCATCTCTCATCTCATGACCTCACATTGTAGTACCAGCCCCACCTGCCCCCATCACATACACAGTCTCTATATTCCTCTCTGGATCATGTAGCTATGTACAGCATTTGTGACGCTCGGGAGCCGAGCCTTTGTGTCTCAGCAGCCCAATGGGATTATGATAAAAGGGCCATCTGACATTTTAATAAACTGAAAGTGATACTCCTGTTATTTAGATGGGAATTCCAGCCTCAATTCTTAGATGTTATCGGAGAGCAGTCTGACCCTGTGGTCAGGTCTTTCCCCCTGACTAAGCAGGTGGTGGTGGGACTGCATCATGATGGACATTATGGAGCTGCAGTTCTCCAAACTAATCCTGGATTAAATCTTTCATAAATGTGCGGGCACTGTGAGGCAATCCCAGTCATCACTCACCCACACAATATGACCTTTCACCATCAAAAAAATTTAAACTAAGAGCATTGCCAGCTTTCTATTATAAATCAGGAGTTACAGTGCCTTGCGAAAGTATTCGCCCCCCTTGAACTTTGCGACCTTTTGCCACATTTCAGGCTTCAAACAAAGATATACATTTACATTTACATTTAAGTCATTTAGCAGACGCTCTTATATAAAACTGTATTTTTTTGTGAAGAATCAACAACAAGTGGGACACAATTATGAAGTGGAACGACATTTATTGGATATTTCAAACTTTTTTAACAAATCAAAAACTGAAAAAGTGTGCAAAATTATTCAGCCCCTTAAGTTAATACTTTGTAGAATACCTTTTGCTGCGATTACAGCTGTAAGTCGCTTGATTATCTCTATCAGTTTTGCACATCGAGAGACTAGTTACCCATTCCTCCTTGCAAAACAGTTCGAGCTCCAGTGAGGTTGGATGGAAACATTTGAACAGCAGTTTCAGTTCTTTCCACAGATTCTCGATTGGATTCAGGTCTGGTTTGACTTGGCCATTCTAACACCTGGATATGTTTATTTTTGAACCATTCCATTGTAGATTTTGCTTTATGTTTTGGTTCATTGTCTTGTTGGAAGACAAATCGCCGTCCCAGTCTCAGGTCTTTGCAGACTCCAGTTTTCTTCCTTGTTCTTCATGATGCTCTGCGCTTTTAACTGGACCTCTGAGACTATCACAGTGCAGGTGCATTTATACGGAGACTTGATTACACACAGGTGGATTGTATTTATCATCATTAGTCATTTAGGTCAACATTGGATCATTCAGAGATCCTCACTGAACTTCTGGAGAGAGTTTGCTGCACTGAAAGTAAAGGTGCTGAATAATTTTGCACGCCCAATTTTTCAGTTTTTCATTTGCTAAAAAAGTTTGAAATATCCAATAAATGTCGTTCCACTTCATGATTGTGTCCCACTTGTTGTTGATTCTTCACAAAAAAATACAGTTTTATATCTTTATGTTTGAAGCCTGAAATGTGGCAAAAGGTCGCAAAGTTCAAGGGGGCCGAATACTTTCGCAAGGCACTGTACACTAGTTTTCCATGTAAAAACATGAAGAGCCATTACAACCAATTGGATTCGGTGGGAGTACGTTTTGCAGATTGGACAGTGTTGGAGTAAATTAGTATATTTCAATGGTTCCAAAAATACAAGTGACATTTCAATGTGGGGGTTAAAGTTGAAATCTGCACAAGGTGAAACAGCAGCACTGTTCGTCCACCGTGTCTTTATTCAGAGAAGCGACTGGCAGCGCAATAAATGTTCTATTATAATTGCAAGATGACTGTTTTACTGTAGAAGCAGAAAACACTAACAATACAAGTTGTTTTATTCTTCTGTAAAAATTAAAAATGTAATTTACCATTACACCCCTTAGGCACTCAACCCATTGCTGGTTGTTGTCTGGATTTAGTGAGATGAAGCCCGACATCACTGTATAACACAGTATTAGCACACAAAGGAATAGAAATAGAGGGCAGAGCATTTGCCACAACCAAAAATGTTTTATTTCTCCAACAAAATGTGGACAAGACAGATACAAGATAGGAGATATCTGAACATAAAACAACAATATTAATTAATAATCAGATTAATAACATGGAATGTAGTCTTTGTATCTCCATTCACTTTCGTTTTTACATGTTTTAGTTTAAGAAACATGTCAAATAAATAGATCTACAGGTACCTGACTAAATAAAGGAAACACTTGAGTAAATGAGGGATACGAAGTATATTGAAAGCAGGTGCTTCCACACAGTTGTGCTTCCTGAGTTAATTAAGCAATTAACATCCCATCAGCATGTATGAAAATGCCCAGTTGCCCACTAGTTTGGCTACTATGGCTAGAAGAGATCTCAGTGACTTTGAAAGAGGGGTCGCAATGTCATGTTTGTCATTTATTGTCATGTCTTGTCCCTGTGCTTCCCATGCTATTCGTTTCCCTCTGCTGGTCTTGTTTGGTTCTATCCCTCTCTCTCCCCCTCCCTCTCTCACTCTCTCGCTCTCTCTTCTCTCTGTCGTTCCGTTCCTGCTCCCAGCTGTTCCTATTCCCCTAATCATCATTTAGTCTTCCCACACCTGTTCCCGATCCTTTCCCCTGATTAGAGTCCCTATTTATTCCTTTGTGATCCGTTCCTGTTCCGTCGGTTCCTTGTATTGTATTCACCATGCCGTGATTGCGTTTCGCCCTGTCCTGTCGTGTTTTTGCCGTGATTGTGTATCACCCTGTCCTGTCGTGTTTTGTGCCTTCATCAGATGCTGCGTGTGAGCAGGTGTCTCAGTCGACTACGGCCTGCGCCTACCCGAAGCGACCTGCAGTCTGTGGCCGCTTCTCCAGTTGTTTCCCCTCTACGAGTCTAGAGGATTTCTGTTATTCCGTTTTGGACTTTAATAAACTCTGTTTCTGTTAAGTCGCGTTTGGGTCCTCTTTCACCTGCATGACA
>NW_025756747.1:0-6204 GCF_021184085.1 Oncorhynchus gorbuscha
TCCAAAAAATCGAAATACAATGCAAGGCTGTTGTGGTTTAAAAATGTATGTTAATGACCAATCCTGTTAAGAAAACCACATTATTTCAGTCTGATTGGTCTGTAAAGACACTAAACTGTCCATAATGATGTAGAGACTATAGACACTAACCTGTCCATAATGATGTAGAGACTATAGACACTAACCTGTCCATAATGATGGAGAGACTATAGACACTAACCTGTCCATAATGATGTAGAGACTATAGACACTAACCTGTCCATAATGATGTAGAGACTATAGACACTAACCTGTCCATAATGATGTAGAGACTATAGACACTAACCTGTCCATAATGATGTAGAGACTATAGACACTAACCTGTCCATAATGATGTAGAGACTATAGACACTAACCTGTCCATAATGATGTAGAGACTATAGACACTAACCTGTCCATAATGATGTAGAGACTATAGACACTAACCTGTCCATAATGATGTAGAGACTATAGACACTAACCTGTCCACTTAATGATGTAGAAACTATAGACACTAACCTGTCCATAATGATGTAGAAAACTATAGACACTAACCTGTCCATACTGATGTAGAGAGACATAATGATGTAGAAATAGACACTAACCTGTCCATAATGATAGAAACTATATAGACACTAACCTGTCCATAATGATGAAGACTATAGACACACTAACCTGTCCATAATGATGTAGAGACTATAGACACTAACCTGTCCATAATGATGTAGAAAACCTGTCCTAGAAACTATAGACACTAACCTGTCCATAATGATGTAGAGACTATAGACACTAACCTGTCCATAATGATGTAGAAACTACAGACACTAACCTGTCCATAATGATGTAGAGACTATAGACACTAACCTGTCCATAATGATTTATTAAATGTTAAAACTATCAAAATATGTCCAAATGTAGAGAGACCAGCTCATTATAATGACAACAGTTATAGTGACTGTGGCTACCTGATTGCCCTAAGATAGACTAGAGCATGTTTTACCAACAAGGCTTTGAACCTCTCCTGACATCAACACTAGGATAGACTAGAGCAGGATTGGGCAAACTTTTGGCTCGAGGGCCACTGGGATTTTTTTTTAAATTCAACGGAGGGCCTCATATTTTGGGGGCAATTGTTTGTTAAAATCGATCTGCGGCAGCTTCCCGAGTGGCGCAGCGGTCTAAGGCATCGCAGTGCTTGAGGCGTTACTAAAGACCGGTTCAATCCCCAGCCTGTGTCACAGCTGGCCATGACTGGGAGACCTATGAGACGGCGCACATTTGGCCCAGCTTCGTCCGAGTTAGGAGAGGGTTTGGCAGACCGAGACCACACTGACTATCTCTATGACCACTCCTTCTGCCCACTACTCTCCTATTCACTAGGAACCAAGCAAGAAGAAAACGGTCTGAAACAGGGAGGGACGACCTAAACGTGTCCAATAAGAAACACTCATTTTCATTGTCCATTGCAAAGCGTTTTGCTACTGTGGACGCTTATGACTACGACCCTGGGCTGAAGAGAGCTAGGCAACGCTATGCGTTTATCAATTGCATACTCCACCCCTCTCACCTTCTCCACTAATGGGTTTTGATAAGGAGACGACTAGAGAGAAGAGAGGACGCAGGGTTTTTGCAATTGAGAAAGGCCCCATGACTGTGAGCACTCCTCCTCTTCCTCCTCCTCCTCCTCTTCACCCCCCCATGTAGCTGCTGCTGTGGGCTGGCCTCCCCTCATCCCTCCTTACCTCCTCCCTCCTTCCCTCCTCAGGGCATCTTTATAAAGAGACTCTTGGTCTCACCATGGAGGATCACTCGCAGACACAGGAGTCCACGGAGCCACAGGTGAGCTGAACAACCCAGTAGCTGCTCTGTGTGTTTCTCTCTCTCTGTCTCTTTCTCTGTATCTCTCTGTGTCTCTCGCTGTCTCCTCAGGCTCTCTCTCTCTCTCTGTCTCTTTCTCTATCTCTCTCTGTCTCTCTCTCCGTCTCTTTCTCTATCTCTATCTCTCTCTGTCTCTCTCTCTCTCTGTCTCTCTTTCCTTGTATCTCTCTCTGTGTCTCTCTTTCCTTGTATCTCTCTCTGTGTCTCTCTTTCCTTGTATCTCTCTCTGTGTCTCTCTCGGTCTTCCTCTTTGTTGCTTTCTCTCTCCATCTCTATCTCTCTCTGCCTCTAACTCTGTCTCTATCTCTCTCAGGTCTCTCTCTATCTCTCTCAGGTCTCTCTCTATCTCTCTCTGTCTCTCTCTCTCTATCTATCTCTCTCTCTTTCTCTGTATCTCTCTCTCTGTCTCCCTGTCTTTCTGTCGCTCTCTGCCACTCTAACTCTCTCTTATTCGCTCTTTCTCTCACACACACACACACACACACACACACACACACACACACACACACACACACACACACACACACACACACACACACACACACACACACACACACACACACACACACACACACACACACACACACACACACACACACACAAAACAAATGTGACTTGTCTAATATCTAATACTGTATGTTCCTCTGAGGTTCAGCCAAGCGCAAACAACTGGACACTTTGTCTAATGTAACTGCTGTTGTGGTGTGTGTGTGTGTGTGTGTGTGTGTGTGTGTGTGTGTGTGTGTGTGTGTGTGTGTGTGTGTGTGTGTGTGTGTGTGTGTGTGTCTGTGTCTGTGTGTGTGTCTGTGTCTGTGTCTGTGTCTGTGTCTGTGTGTGTGTGTGTGTGTGTGTGTGTGTGTGTCTGTGTGTGTGTGTGTGTGTGTGTGTGTGTGTGTGTGTGTGTGTGTGTGTGTGTGTGTGTGTGTGTGTGTGTGTGTGTGTGTGTGTGTGTGTGTGTGTGTGTGTGTGTGTGTGTGTGTGTGTGTGTGTGTGTGTGTGTGTGTGTGTGCGAGTTCTCTGATGTTCCAACGGTTACAATGCTTGAGGAGAAATTATGACAATATCTGCAACTCTCTCAGATCTCTACACATCACTTGTAGATCACAATCAAATAGGCTGTTTTGCAGTGTATTACGGTTAAAATAGCTCAAACTCAAAATTCGATATTTAAGTTTTTAAAAAGAGACTGTGTAGAATACCTCAAACATTTAGAATGAATGTCCTTTGTCAATGATTTTAGGCAAAACAACAAAGTTATTTAACTGTAATGACATAACCCCCATCTATGCATGGCTCTTCCTCAGCTCTCTTCCTCAGTGAAGCAGCCGTAGGTGAAGCAGCACTCAGTGAAGCAGCACTCAGTGAAGCAGCACTCAGTGAAGCAGCCATCAGTGAAGCAGCACTCAGTGAAGCAGCACTCAGTGAAGCAACACTCAGTGAAGCAGCCGTTAGTGAAGCAGCACTCAGTGAAGCGTTGTAGTGTATCAGCATGGTCAACTCAGTATTCCCATACTGCTGGACCCTGTGCCTGATCCAGCTGGCTACAGGACTGGTTCATGGAAACGTTCTCAGGCGACTCCCATCCCGGCCTCAGACGCAACGACTCCAGCACTCTCCGATAGCAGGTTAGTTTTTTTGTTGTTGTTGCATTTTCACGGTGATTACTGTCCAGGTGAAAAGAACAGTGGATTGTTCCAGAAAGCTGGATCAGTCAGTTAGCAGAGGATTGTTCCAGAAAGCTGGATCAGTCAGTTAGCAGAGGATTGTTCCAGAAAGCTGGATCAGTCAGTTAACAGTGGATTGTTCCAGAAAGCTGGATCAGTCAGTTAACAGTGGATTGTTCCAGAAAGCTGGATCAGTCAGTTAGCAGTGGATTGTTCCAGAAAGCTGGATCAGTCAGTTAGCAGAGGATTGTTCCAGAAAGCTGGATCAGTCAGTTAGCAGTGGATTGTTCCAGAAAGCTTTTCAGTCAGTTAACAGTGGATTGTTCTGGAAAGCTGGATCCAGTCGGTTAACAGTGGATTGTTCCAGAAAGCTGGATCAGTCAGTTGGCAGTGGATTGTTCCAGAAGCTGGATCAGTCAGTTAGCAGAGGATTGTTCAGAAAGCTGGATCAGTCAGTTAACAGTGGATTGTTCCAGAAAGCTGGATCAGTCAGTTAACAGTGGATTGTTCCAGAAAGCTGGATCAGTCAGTTAGCAGTGGATTGTTCCAGAAAGCTGGATCAGTCAGTTAGCAGAGGATTGTTCCAGAAAGCTGGATCAGTCAGTTAACAGTGGATTGTTCCAGAAAGCTGGATCAGTCAGTTAACAGTGGATTGTTCCAGAAAGCTGGATCAGTCAGTTAACAGTGGATTGTTCCAGAAAGCTGGATCAGTCAGTTAGCAGTGGATTGTTCCAGAAAGCTGGATCAGTCAGTTAGCAGTGGATTGTTCTGGAAAGCTGGATCAGTCAGTTAGCAGTGGATTCTTCCAGAAAGCTGGATCAGTCAGTTAGCCGGCTAACGTTTCGATTGAAGTCATTCCGTCTCTAGGAGACGATCCCATTCTGATTGATTGATTAATTGATTGATTGACCTCTCGTTTCTCCCCTCAGGTAAAGGCTCTCTCTCTAGAGGGGATCCTGTTGGTTTCCGCTTAGTGTCTGAGGAGGAAGAGGAGAAGGAGGAGGAGCTGCTGATGGACATGGAAACCTACGATGAGGTGGATCAATATACTATTTAAATCATTACTCGTTGTGTATGACAGCGTGCAACGTGTACATCACTTTAACATGTTTTTACGGCTGGAACATCATGTGAGTTGGTGTACACTGAGTTTACGAAACACTTTACTACGACTGACCAGGTGAATCCAGGTGAAACCTATGATCCCTTATCGATGCCACTTCAGCCAGTGTAGATGAAGTGGAGGAGACAGGGGGTGGTGGGGTACAACTCAACATTAAGGTGGTGTCCTTAATGTTTTGTCCACTCGGTGTAGAACACCAGTGTGTTTAGGGTTCACTACTGTGTACTTATGGAGACCAGACGTTCTACCAAGGATAGTAAAAGAAGGGACATTCAGACACTTCGCCAGTGTGCTATTTAAGGCTTAGGTGGTTAGGTTAAGGGTTAGGTTTAGGTTTAGGAGTTAGGGTTAGGAGTTAGGGTTAGGTTTAAGAGTTAGGGTTAGGAGTTAGGGTTAGGTTTAAGAGTTAGGGTTAGGAGTTAGGAGTTAGAGTTAGGAGTTAAGGGCTAAGGTTAGGAGTTAGGGGTTAGAGGTTAGGGTTAGGGTTAGGAGTTAAGGTAAGGAGGTAGGGGTTAGGGGTTAAGGGTTAGGAGTTAAGGGTTAGGAGTTAGGAGCTATTGGTTAAGGTTTAGGGTTAGGAGTTAGGAGCTAGGGGTTAAGGTTTAGGGTTAGGAGTTAGGGGTTATGTTAAGAGTTTGGGAAAAATGGATTTTGAATGAGAATCAGTTGTTTGGTCCCCACAATGATAGTAAAACAAACGTGTGTGTGTGTGTGTCCATCTGTCTGTCTATATGTGTGGTGTCTACTGTCTGTCTGTATGTGTGGTGTCTACTGTCTGTCTGTATGTGTGGTGTCTACTGTCTGTCTGTATGTGTGGTATCTACTGTCTGTCTGTATGTGTGTGTGTCCATCTGTCTGTCTGTATGTGTGGTGTCTACTGTCTGTCTGTATGTGTGGTGTCTACTGTCTGTCTGTATGTGTGTGTGTCCATCTGTCTGTCTGTATGTGTGTGTGGTGTCTACTGTCTGTCGTATGTGTGGTGTCTACTGTCTGTCTGTATGTGTGTGTGTCCATCTGTCTGTCTGTATGTGTGGTGTCTACTGTCTGTCTGTATGTGTGGTGTCTACTGTCTGTCTGTATGTGTGTGTGTCCATCTGTCTGTATGTGTGGTGTCTACTGTCTGTCTGTATGTGTGGTGTCTACTGTCTGTCTGTATGTGTGTGTGTCCATCTGTCTGTCTGTATGTGTGTGTGTCCATCTGTCTGTCTGTATGTGTGGTGTCTACTGTCTGTCTGTATGTGTGTGTGTCCATCTGTCTGTCTGTATGTGTGGTGTCTACTGTCTGTCTGTATTTGTGTGTGTCCATCTGTCTGTCTGTATGTGTGGTGTCTACTGTCTGTCTGTATGTGTGTGTGTCCATCTGTCTGTCTGTATGTGTGGTGTCTACTGTCTGTCTGTATGTGTGTGTGTCCATCTGTCTGTCTGTCCATCTGTCTGTCTGTATGTGGTGTCTACTGTCTGTCTGTATGTGTGGTGTCTACTGTCTGTCTGTATGTGTGTCCCCATCTGTCTGTCATCTGT
>NW_025756748.1:0-6203 GCF_021184085.1 Oncorhynchus gorbuscha
AAGTTGGGTGAATTTTGGCCCATTCCTACTGAAAGAGCTGGTGTAACCGAGTCAGGTTTGTAGGCCTCCTTGCTCGCACACACTTTTTCAGTTCTGCCCACATATTTTCTATGGGATTGAAGTCAGGGCTTTGAGATCAAATCAAATAGCCCTTCTTACATCAGCTGATATCTCAAAGTGCTGTACAGAAACCCAGCCTAAAACCCCAAACAACCAAGCAATACAGATTCATGCTTCCACTCCAATACCTTGACTTTGTTGTCCTTAAGCCATTTTGCCACAACTTTGGGAGTATGCTTGGGGTCATTGTCCATTTAGAGGACCAATTTGCGACTAAGCTTTAACTTCCTGACTGATGTGTTTAGATATTGCCTCAATATATCCACGTAATTTCTCCTCATGACGCCATCTATTTTGTGAAGTGCACCAGTCCCTCCTGCATCAAACCACCGCCACAACATGATGTGCCACCCCGTGCTTCACTGTTGGGATGGTGTTCATTCGGCTTGCAAGCATCCCCCCTTTTTCCTCCAAACATAACAATGGTCATTATGGCACAACAGTTCTATTTTTGTTAAATCAGACCAGAGAAATTTCTCCAAATAGTACAATATTTGTCCCCATGTGCAGTTGCAAACCGTAGTCTGGCTTTTTCATGGCGGTTTTGGAGAATTGGCTTCTTCCTTGCTGAGTGGCCTTTCAGGTTATGTTGATATAGGACTCGCTTTAGTGTGGATATAGACACTTTTGTATCTGTATCCTCCAGCATCTTCACAAGGTCTTTTGCTGTTGTTCTGGGATGGATTTGCACTTTTCGCAACAAAAGTACGTTCATCTCACGAGTCAAAACGCGTTTCCTTTCTGAGCGGTATGACGGCTGCATGGTCCTGTGGTGTTTATACTTGCGTACTATTGTTTGTACAGATGAACGTGGTACCTTCATGCATTTGGATATTGCTCCCAAGGATGGACCAGACTTGTGGAGGTACTTGGTGCGAAAAATGAAAATCAATCCCAGAACAACAGCAAAGGTGTAACGGCGTTCTTCTTTGTAGAATGAGAGTCGGACCGAAATGCAGCGTAGTGGTTACTCATGTCTTTAATGAAAGGAAAAAGCGATACATGAAATAACTATACAAATACGAAAACAACAAACGGAACGTGAAAGCTATTACAGCCTATCTGGTGAAACTACACAGAGACAGGAACAATCACCCACAAAATACAAAATAAACCAGGCTACCTAAATACGGTTCCCAATCAGAGACAACGAGAATCACCTGACTCTGATTGAGAACCGCCTCAGGCAGCCAAGCCTATACAACACCCCTAATCAGCCGCGATCCCAAATACTACAAACCCCAATACAAAAATACAATAACATAAACCCATGTCACACCTGGCCGACCAAATATATAACGAAAACACAAAATACAATGACCAAGGCGTGACAAAAGGACTTTGTGAAGATGCTTGAGGAAACAGGTACAAAAGTATCTATATCCACAGTAAAACAAGTCCTATATTGACATTAGAGGTCGACCGATTATGATTTTTCAACGGCAATTATTGATAACCGATTTATTGGAGGACCAAAAAGCCGATACCGATTAATCAGACGATTTTTATTTATTTATTTGTAACAATGACAATTACAACAATACTGAATGAACACTTATTTCAACTTAATATAGTACATCAATGAATTCAATTTAGCCTCGAGTAAATAATGAAACATGTTCAATTTGGTTTAAATAATGCAAAAACAAAGTGTTGGAGAAGAAAGTAAAAGTGCAATTTGTGCTATGTAAGAAAGCTAACGTTTCATTTCCTTGCTCAGAACATGAGAACATATGAAAGCTGGTGGCTCCTTTTAACATGAGGTTTCAATATTCCCAAGTAAGAAGTTTTAGGTTGACCTAAGACAGGAATTTTTAGAGGACTAAATGTCAGGAATTGTGAAAAACTGATGTATTTGGCTAAGGTGTATGTAAACCTCTGACTTCAACTTCAATTGTAATTTACAGACATCAATACCAACATAACCCAAAATATGCCTTGACTCCCAGCAGTTGTTCTTCCACAATTGACATCCTCCCTTGAGACATGCCCACACTGGGAACAGCCAACAGTGGCAGATGTAAACGTTCTTGTTTTTGATAAGCAGGAAGCTTCGTCCCGGTGTGTATGATGATAATATTGCTGGGTCTATCTTTAACACTAAACCCAACTTCCAAAAAATATAGCCTACATTATCTTTGATGATTCACATTTGGGCATAGAGAATCAAACTACTCATGGGAATGTCTCTTGGGATCAAACATGACTAAATCCAGATTCATTTATCAGTGGATGACATTGGACCAGCTGTTCAATCAAGTGGTCCTTTGATTGTTAAAACTGTCCAGCAACACACAGCTTGCCAGCTGCATGGTAAAATGTGTCTTCTCACTCACTCCAAAATAGCCTCCAGCGATGTTTCGGGGTAAACCGAAAACACAAGCTGAACTTAATGACCTGTCACTGGCATTAAACCAAGCCTGTGTGTCCATGTATGCTGATGATACAACCATATATGTGTCAGCAAACACAGCTAATGAAGTCACTGAAACTCTTAACAAGGAGTTGCAGTCGGTTTTGGAATGGGTGGCCAGTAATAAACTGGTCCTGAACATCTCTAAAACTAAGAGAACTGTATTTGGTACAAATCATTCCCTAAGCTCTAGACCTCAGCTGAATCTGGTAATGAATGGTGTGGCTGTTGAGAAGACTAAATTATTTGGTGTTACCTTAGATTGTGAACTGTCATGGTCAAAACATATAGATTCAACGGTTGTAAAAATGGGGAGAGGTCTGTCCGTAATAAAGAGATGCTCTGCTCTGCTTTGACACGACACTCCAAAAAGCAAGTCCTGCAGGCTCGAATTTTGTCTCATTTTGACCACATGAATGGACAAAAAGTTAAGTGCTGCAAAGAAAGACCTAGTTAAGTTGCAGCTGGCCCAGAATAGAGCCGCACGTCTTTCTCTTCGTTGTAATCAGAGGGCTAATATAGATACTATGCATGCCAGTCTCTCTTGGCTAAGAGTTGAGAGACTGACTGCATCATTTATTTTCATAAGAAACATTCATGTGTTGAAAATTCCAGATTGTTTGCGTAGTCAAGTTACTCAAAGCTCGGACACACACATGTACCCCACCAGACAAGCCACCAAGGGTCTTTTCACAGTCCCCAAATACAGAACTAATTCAAGAAAGCATACTGTATTACATAGAGCCATTATTGCATGGAACTCCTTTCCATCTCATGTTGCTCAAATGAACAAACCTGCTTTAAAAAATAGATAAAGTAATGCCTCACAGCACAACGCCTCTCCCTATTTGACCTAGAGTTTGTATGTACATGTTGATATGTAGACTAAATGTATGTAGTTCAGTCCTTGAGCTGTTCTTGTGTTATGTGGGGTGGAGCAGGTGAACCCAAGTGCAGAATCAGACGAGGGAGACAGGGATAAGGCAACCAAGGGATCTATTGAAAAGTGTGTGTGTGGGGGGGTGCAGGCCAGGGGAACTGAGGCTGTGGCCGGGGCAAGGGGAGTAGGGTAAGCAGGTCTGGAGCAGAATTCAAGGAATCAGTAGAGAGCAGGGGTCCAGGGCAGGGAAGCAGGACTGACGAGACAAGGGACTGGAGACAGGGACCAGAGTCAGAGGGGACAGAACTGTAGTGGAGAGAAAAGCAGTGTCAGGCTAGGGAAAAACAGACATCACAGGATAACAAGAACTATGCAGGAACAAACGGCTTGAAATGCAGACTGATTGAGCAGAGGCTACGATCTGACAGCATGGAAGTGGCAGGGCTGAGTATTTGTAGAGGCCATGATTATGGAACAGGTTGCAGCTGGTGGGGATCTGCTCTGACTCAAGCACACCTGTCTCCCTCACACAATCAGATACACCCACACACAGAGAGAAAGAGAGAGAGCACTGAGGGAGTAGCAGCAGGTTAAGGAGACACAGGATGAGAACTAGAGGGCGTGGCAGGGGCATATGTAACATCTTGTCTATTAAATCAAATCAAATCAAATCAAATCAAATCAAATCAAATCAAATTTTATTTGTCACATACACATGGTTAGCAGATGTTAATGCGAGTGTAGCGAAATGCTTGTGCTTCTAGTTCCGACAATGCAGTGATAACCAACAAGTAATCTAACTAACAATTCCAAAACTACTGTCTTATACACACAGTGTAAGGGGATAAGGAACATGTACATAAGGATATATGAATGAGTGATGGTACAGAGCAGCATACAGTAGATGGTATCGAGTACAGTATATACATATGAGATGAGTGTGTAGACAAAGTAAACAAAGTGGCATAGTTAAAGTGGCTAGTGATACATGTGTTACATAAGGATGCAGTCGATGTTGTAGAGTACAGTATATACATATGCATATGAGATGAATAATGTAGGGTAAGTAACATTATATAAGGTAGCATTGTTTAAAGTGGCTAGTGATATATTTACATCATTTCCCATCAATTCCCATTATTAAAATGGCTGGAGTTGGGTCAGTGTCAATGACAGTGTGTTGGCAGCAGCCACTCAATGTTAGTGGTGGCTATTTAACAGTCTGATGGCCTTGAGATAGAAGCTGTTTTTCAGTCTCTCGGTCCCAGCTTTGATGCACCTGTACTGACCTCGCCTTCTGGATGATAGCGGGGTGAACAGGCAGTGGTTCGGAGTGGTTGATGTCCTTGATGATCTTTATGGCCTTCCTGTAACAACGGGTGGTGTAGGTGTCCTGGAGGCAGGTAGTTTGCCCCGGGGTGATGCGTTGTGCAGTCCTCACTACCTCTGGAGAGCCTTACGGTTGAGGCGGAGCAGTTGCCGTACCAGGCGGTGATACAGCCCGCCAGGATGCTCTCGATTGTGCATCTGTAGAGTTTGTGAGTGCTTTTGGTGACAAGCCGAATTTCTTCAGCCTCCTGAGGTTGAATAGGCGCTGCTGCGCCTTCTTCACGACGCTGTCAGTGTGAGTGGACCAATTCAGTTTGTCTGTGATGTATGCCGAGGAACTTAAAACTAGCTACCCTCTCCACTACTGTTCCATCGATGTGGATAGGGGGTGTTCCCTCTGCTGTTTCCTGAAGTCCACAATCATCTCCTTAGTTTTGTTGACGTTGAGTGTGAGGTTATTTTCCTGACACCACACTCCAAGGGCCCTCACCTCCTCCCTGTAGGCCGTCTCGTCGTTGTTGGTAATCAAGCCTACCACTGTTGTGTCGTCCGCAAACTTGATGATTGAGTTGGAGCGTGCGTGGCCACGCAGTCGTGGGTGAACAGGGAGTACAGGAGAGGGCTCAGAACGCACCCTTGTGGGGCCCTGTGTTGAGGATCAGCGGGAGAGATGTTGTTGCTACCCCCTCACCACCTGGGGCGGCCCGTCAGGAAGTCAGTACCCAGTTGCACAGGGCGGGGTCGAGACCCAGGGTCTCGAGCTTGATGACGAGCTTGGAGGGTACTATGGTGTTGAATGAACTGTAGCTCTATGAACAGCATTCTCACATAGGTATTCCTCTTGTCCAAGTGGTTAGGGCAGTGTGCAGTGTGGTTGAGATTGCATCGTCTGTGGACCTATTTGGGCGGTAAGCAAATTGGAGTGGGTCTAGGGTGTCAGGTAGGGTGGAGGTGATATGGTCCTTGACTAGTCTCTCAAAGCACTTCATGATGACGGAAGTGAGTGCTACGGGCGGTAGTCGTTTAGCTCAGTTACCTTAGCTTTCTTGGGAACAGGAACAATGGTGGCCCTCTTGAAGCATGTGGGAACAGCAGACTGGTATAGGGATTGATTGAATATGTCCGTAAACACACCGGCCAGCTGGTCTGCGCATGCTCGGAGGGCGCGGCTGGGGATGCCGTCTGGGCCTGCAGCCTTGCGGTTAACACGTTTAAATGTCTTACTCACCTCGGCTGCAGTGAAGGAGAGACTGCATGTTTCCGTTGCAGGCCGTGTCAGTGGCACTGTATTGTCCTCAAAGCGGGCAAAAAAGTTATTTAGTCTGCCTGGGAGCAAGACATCCTGGTCCGTGACTGGGCTGGATTTCATCTTGTAGTCCGTGATTGACTGTAGACCCTGCCACATGCCTCTTGTGTCTGAGCCATTGAATTGAGATTCCACTTTGTCTCTGTACTGACGCT
>NW_025756749.1:0-6203 GCF_021184085.1 Oncorhynchus gorbuscha
CTGCTATAGACCTGTCTAACATACTGCTATAGTCCTGTCCCTCTCACCCCACCCCCCCTAAGTTTTAGATGCACTATTGTTAAGTGACTGTCCCACTGGATGTCATAAGGTGAATGCACCAATTTGTAAGTCGCTCTGGATAAGAGCGTCTGCTAAATGACTTAAATGTAAAATGTAAATGTACTGCTATAGTCCTGTCTGCTGCATGTTGTTACTCAACACTGTCAACACGTTGTTACTCAACACTGTCAGCACGTTGTTACTCAGAGCTGTCAACATGTTGTTACTCATCACGTTGTTACTCAACACATTGTTACTCAGAGCTGTCAACACGTTGTTACTCAGTGCTGTCAACACCTTGTTACTCAGTGCTGTCAACATGTTGTTACTCAGTGCTGTCAGCACTTTGTTACTCAGTGCTGTCAACATGTTGTTACTCATCACGTTGTTACTCAGCACGTTGTTACTCAACACATTGTTACTCAGTGCTGTCAACATGTTGTTACTCAGTGCTGTCAACACGTTGTTACTCAACACGTTGTTACTCAGCACGTTGTTACTCAACACATTGTTACTCAGTGCTGTCAACATGTTGTTACTCAGTGCTGTCAACACGTTGTTACTCAACACGTTGTTACTCAGCGCTGTCAACATGTTGTTACTCAGCACGTTGTTACTCAACACATTGTTACTCGGAGCTGTCAACACGTTGTTACTCAACACGTTGTTACTCAGCACATTGTTACTCAGAGCTGTCAACACGTTGTTACTCAGCACGTTGTTACTCAACACATTGTTACTCAGTGCTGTCAACACGTTGTTACTCAGCACGTTGTTACTCAACACGTTGTTATTCAGCGCTGTCAACATGTTGTTACTCAGAGCTGTCAACATGTTGTTATCAACACTGTCAACACGTTGTTACTCAACACTGTCAGCACGTTGTTACTCAGAGCTGTCAACATATATCACGTTGTTACTCAACACATTGTTACTCAGAGCTGTCAACACCTTGTTACTCAGTGCTGTCAACACCTTGTTACTCAGTGCTGTCAACACATTGTTATTCAGTGCTGTCAACACCTTGTTACTCAGTGCTGTCAACATGTTGTTACTCAACACGTTGTTACTCATCACGTTGTTACTCATCACGTTGTTACTCAGTGCTGTCAACACGTTGTTACTCAACACGTTGTTACTCAGCGCTGTCAACACGTTGTTACTCATCACGTTGTTACTCAACACGTTGTTACTCAACACGTTGTTACTCATCACGTTGTTACTCAGCGCTGTCAACACGTTGTTACTCATCACGTTGTTACTCAACACGTTGTTACTCATCACGTTGTTACTCATCACGTTGTTACTCATCACGTTGTTACTCAACACGTTGTTACTCATCACGTTGTTACTCATCACGTTGTTACTCAGTGCTGTTACTCAGTGCTGTCAACACGTTGTTACTCAACACGTTGTTACTCATCACGTTGTTACTCAGTGCTGTCAGCGCGTTGTTACTCAGCGCTGTCAACACGTTGTTACCAGTGCTGTCAACACGTTGTTACTCAGCGCTGTCAACACGTTGTTACTCAGCGCTGTCAACACGTTGTTACTCAGCGCTGTCAACACGTTGTTACTCAGTGCTGTCAACACGTTGTTACTCATCACGTTGTTACTCAACACGTTGTTACTCATCACGTTGTTACTCAGTGCTGTCAACACTTTCATAAGCCATGAAATGCACGCTCTCCCTACTTACTACTACTATTCTACTATAACACAACCCTAAGCATATGCCCGGATAGGCCACATAATTTAAAAAAGCTATCAATGTAATATTTTAGTTACAGTAAGCCTGAGATTCATAATTGTTCATTTCAACAGATCCAATATTTCTTCAAGATTTTGGATGGATGAAGATTATTACACAAATACACATTCCATTTCTATGAGTATGTATTTAAATAAAAGAGACATTGACCACGGGATAATTTCTCCATTTATTTGTCTTTAAGGTCTTACCCAGATGGACTCCTGACGAGTGTCCGCATGTTCAACATTGATCACTTTTACACCAACAAAACCTCCTATTACACAGGGTACTGCATTGCTTCTGATATTCTAACTTTTAAACCAGCGACTTTGGTATCGGATCCATACATTACATTTTTTCATGAAAACAAAAATTGTACAACTGCATAAATATAAAACTCTTCCACCATGAAAATGACTAAACATTCATTAGAAAGTTGCACCCACGTCATGTGATGTCTCCAGCAAATAAAAGGGTTGGTTTTAAAACACAGAGTTGCTGTCAGTGTTTCCATGGAGGAGGAAGGAAGATAGTCTTCCCCTGCCTGCTGCAGGACACAGAACACTGCTCTAGACTACATGGGGGAGGAGGAGGAGAAGCATTGAACATAGAGGAGAGAAGCATTGAACAGAGAGGAGAGAAGCATTGAACAAAGAGGAGAGAAGCATTGAACATAGAGAGGAGGAGGAGAAGCATTGAACAGAGAGGAGAGAAGCATTGAACATAGAGAGGAGGAGGAGAAGCATTGAACAGAGAGGAGAGAAGCATTGAACAGAGAGAGAGGAGGAGGAGAAGCATTGAACATAGAGAGGAGGAGGAGAAGCATTGAACAGAGAGGAGAGAAGCATTGAACATAGAGGAGAGAAGCATTGAACAGAGAGGACAGAAGCATTGAACATAGAGAGGAGGAGAAGCATTGAACAGAGAGGACAGAAGCATTGAACAGAGAGGAGAGAAGCATTGAACAGAGAGGAGAGAAGCATTGAACATAAGAGGAGGAGAAGCATTGAATACAGAGGAGGATAAGCATTGAACATAGAGAGGAGGAAAAGAAGCATTGAACATGGAGGAGGAGGAGAAGCATTGAACAGAGAGGAGGAGAAGCATTGAATACAGAGGAGGATAAGCATTGAACATAGAGAGGAGGAAAAGAAGCATTGAACATGGAGGAGGAGGAGAAGCATTGAACAGAGGGAGGAGGAGAAGCATTGAACAGAGAGGAGAGAAGCATTGAACATAAGAGGAGGAGGAGAAGCATTGAATACAGAGGAGGATAAGCATTGAACATAGAGAGGAGGAAAAGAAGCATTGAACATGGAGGAGGAGGAGAAGCATTGAACAGAGGGAGGAGGAGAAGCATTGAACAGAGAGAGGAGGAGAAGCATTGAACATAGAGGAGAAGCATTGAACATAGAGGAGAAGCATTGAACATAGAGGAGAGAAGCATTGAACATAGAGGAGGAGGAGAAGCATTGAACAGAGAGAGGAGGAGAAGCATTGAACAGAGAGAGGAGGAGGAGAAGCATTGAACATAGAGAGAGGAGGAGGAGAAGCATTGAACATAGAGGAGAAGCATTGAACATAGAGGAGAGAAGCATTGAAAATAGAGGAGAGAAGCATTGAACATAGAGAGGAGGAGCATTGAACATAGAGAGGAGGAGGAGGAGCATTGAACATAGAGAGGAGGAGGAGGAGCATTGAACATAGAGAGGAGGAGGAGCATTGAACATAGAGAGGAGGAGGAGAAGCATTGAACAGAGAGAGA
The DNA here is from genome assembly GCF_021184085.1 of Oncorhynchus gorbuscha. NCBI lineage: Eukaryota > Metazoa > Chordata > Actinopteri > Salmoniformes > Salmonidae > Oncorhynchus > Oncorhynchus gorbuscha. The sequence goes on from NW_025756749.1 coordinate 3,579, forward strand.
GAGGAGAAGCATTGAACAGAGAGAGAGAGGAGAAGCATTGAACATAGAGAGGAGGAGGAGAAGCATTGAACATAGAGAGGAGGAGGAGGAGAAGCATTGAACATAGAGAGGAGGAGGAGGAGAAGCATTGAACATAGAGAGAGGATGAGGAGGAGAAGCATTGAACATAGAGGAGGAGGAGAAGCATTGAACATAGAGAGGAGGAGGAGAAGCATTGAACATAGAGGAGGAGAAGCATTGAACATAGAGAGGAGGAGGAGAAGCATTGAACATAGAGAGGAGGAGGAGAAGCATTGAACATAGAGAGGAGGAGGAGAAGCATTGAACATAGAGAGGAGGAGGAGAAGCATTGAACATAGAGAGGAGGAGGAGAAGCATTGAACATAGAGAGGAGGAGGAGAAGCATTGAACATAGAGAGGAGGAGGAGGAGAAGCATTGAACATAGAGAGGAGGAGGAGGAGAAGCATTGAACATAGAGGAGGAGGAGAAGCATTGAACATAGAGGAGGAGGAGAAGCATTGAACATAGAGGAGGAGAAGCATTGAACATAGAGAGGAGGAGGAGAAGCATTGAACATAGAGAGGAGGAGGAGAAGCATTGAACATAGAGAGGAGGAGAAGCATTGAACATAGAGAGGAGGAGGAGGAGAAGCATTGAACATAGAGAGGAGGAGGAGAAGCATTGAACAGAGAGAGAGAGGAGGAGGAGAAGCATTGAACATAGAGAGAGGAGGAGGAGAAGCATTGAACATAGAGAGGAGGCAGAGGAGAAGCATTGAACATAGAGAGGAGGAGGAGGAGAAGCATTGAACAGAGAGAGGAAAAGCATTGAACAGAGAGAGGAGGAGGAGAAGCATTGAACATAGAGAGAGGAGGAGGAGAAGCATTGAACAGAGAGAGGAGGAGGAGAAGCATTGAACATAGAGAGAGGAGAAGCATTGAACATAGAGGAGAAGCATTGAACATAGAGAGGAGGAGGAGAAGCATTGAACATAGAGAGGAGGAGAAGCATTGAACATAGAGAGGAGGAGAAGCATTGAACATAGAGAGAGGAGGAGAAGCATTGAACATAGAGAGGAGGAGGATTGAACATAGAGAGGAGGAGGAGAAGCATTGAACATAGAGAGAGGAGTATCAAACAAGACATTTCATTAAACCTCTGTCCCATATTAAAGTTGATGCAAAAAAGAAAAAGAGTAATGTAGAAATATTGTCCCACAATCAAGTCAAAAAGACAGGAAAATCATTCCAGGGAGTGCATCCGTTTACTGACAGACTTGGAGATCAGAGCGTACCATGCCAGTATTTTCAGTTAGTAAGAGCACATTAACACATATCCACACACTCACATTAAAAACACAAACACACCTTGGACCACTAAAGCTTACTGACATAAGACAACAGAAATTACAACATGGCTTGAAAGGACCACTGTATGCCACTACTGTACTGGACACTCCAAACATATATATAGAAACCACGTTAGGCAGAATACTTAAGGGGACAGACAGAAACACTGCTCGCTACATATCAGTAGTGGAATTGCAATTTACAGTAAGAGATGAACATGTCCCATGACTCAGGGACTTGTCATTTACAGTAGAATAAATATGTTGCTTAGTGCTACTCTTCCTGTAAAGTACATTCTAACCCTAGACATTATGCAGAAAAAGCCAGTGTGATGTACACAGATTGACTCTAGGTCCCGTATATTATGAAAGTTTGTTCCAAGACTAGTCGTGTTTTTTAATATAACTAATTTTTTTTTTTTTCTAAATCATCTTGTTTTGAAATGTGGGAGGATAACAGTGTGTTTTTCTGAGGTCATGAATTGGTGATGGTGAACTTAACATCAAATCGCCCTGGTAGCGATCTTTCTCGCTGTAGTCAATGTTCGCCCACACTTTGCACTCAAGACGCAGCTCCTCGTTGAAGGTGAGGCTGGTAACTGGGATGGCCACCAGAGGCTGTAGGTAACGGGTGCAGCAGCTTGCCATAGTAGTAGTACTGGGAGGGGAACCCCATGCCCATGCCGGTAGTACTTCGATCTCACCAATCTTGCTAGCATCCTCCTCTCTCTGTGGAGAATGACATCACAGTGTTGGATCTTTTTCCTAAGGTATAAACTAGTTCTATATTACAATTGAATATAGCCTAAATCTAGCAGGACTAAAAGCACATGCAGAGAACAAGCATAGCATTTATCCCCGACAGCGTGATGCAAGGAACAACAAGTTCATTGTATGGTTGTGACAGAAATGGCACCCTTGAATTGGTAGAACCCTAGTTGGCCCTGGTCAAAATGACAGTGCACTATAGAAAGTAAGCCATTTTTGGATGTCGTCTATATGATATGCTTCCCAGTCCCGTGCGAGGCGTACCTTGTTCTGACAGTGGATGGGGATAACGTTGGTCTGGACTCTGCTCTGGCCGGCTTCGGGGACGGAGGCATTGTTGGTTGGAGGCTGAAACAAAACCCAGACAGCCCAACAGCATTATCACCATAACCTAACCCTGACAGACCAATCAGCATTATCGTATTAACCTAACCCTGACAGACCAATCGGCATTATCGTATTAACCTAACCCTGACAGACCAATCGGCATTATTGTATTAGCCTAACC
>NW_025756750.1:0-6203 GCF_021184085.1 Oncorhynchus gorbuscha
GAACGGGATGGGGAGTTGGAATGGGAAGTTGGGGATGGGGAGTTGGGGGAACGGGATGGGGAGTTGGGGGAATGGGATGGGAGTTGGGGGAACGGGATGGGGAGTTGGGAGGAACAGGATGGGGAGTTGGGGGAACGGGATGGGGAGTTGGGGGAACGGGATGGGGAGTTGGGGGAATGGGATGGGGAGTTGGGGGAACGGGATGGGGAGTTGGGGGAATGGGATGGGGAGTTGGGGGAACGGGATGGGGAGTTTTGGATGTAGGCCCACCTCTTTTTCTTTCTTTTTCTTTACTTACCAATTGTATTATTACAAAATCCTGTGTGATCAATATAATCATTTATCTGTATGTATTTCTTACTTTATAGTGGCAGCCTATGGCTGGTATAAACTAAGTGTGTAAATTGACATGAATATTGTACCTTGATATTTTTTGCATTTTAGCTAACCCTACCATTTTCCTAACCTCAACCTAATTCTTCTAACCTGCTACATAACTTATCCTGCCACGAATAGTCCATTTTTATAAAGTCTGTATCCCTTCTAGCCAAACCCATTTGTTTTGCACTCTTTTCAGTGTATCTCACCTGCGAGAAGGTAGGCACTTTTCTGCTCTATTTATTCTGACACTAAAATGTATAAATATTGCTCCATGGCTTTACAACGTAGTAATATTTCCCTTGTCGACTTTGCTCACACTTATGTTTCTTCAAATATAATATTTGTGCCCCAGCTACATAGCCCTGTGATGTGGGGGTGCTGCAGCACCCCCTGATAAGCATGTCCAGCTTAACTCAACAGAATGTTCACAGCCATTTCCATGCTTCAACTGCTAGTATTTGCCAGGGCCCAAAAACACACTGGTTTTTACCAAAGAAATAACACAGTATGATCATAGGTTAAAGTTGCATGCTGAGTTTGGACTATTTCTTTCTTCCTTGGTAGAACCAGTGTATTTGTATTTTCACTGTTCAGACACCGAGGTTATTGTATTCATTAGAACTGCAAACATGCTGCTCTTTTGATATGGGAATGCAAATGTTACATCATTTATTAATATTGTAATATCTTGTAAGCTTGTACCATATACAGTAATGACCTTTGACCTTTATATGAAGGAGGCCAAAAGTAAATACTTAGATCCACTCCATCAATCAGTCGTTGTGTGTCGTCTTTATACTCTGAATACAACCCAATGAGAAACCCCCTGCCATTTACAAGACCCCGCATGCAATAATTACCTTTGAACTTTCCTCAAACAGGAGCGTGGGACGAGGAAGCATGTGGAAAGCTGTGGTTTTCAAGGTATGTTTGTTGTGTTCAATCAGAGTGAGATGGAAAACAATGTAAAGTGTTTCAAGACGGAGTTGAAATCCAGGTGTATATGATGATGATGATGGATGCCAGACATTAGGAGGGTGGTCTGGAGGTTACCATGGCCACACCATGATGGATTGACATTTCCTTTCCAGTCTCTAATGGCGTTTCAAAAAGGAAGCCGCTGTAAACAATGAAACACCCAGCAGGAGTCTCTGACATGGGAGTTAAAAATGGACAGATCGAGATGATCGATGCCGGTCAGCTTCCTGCTGCTTTCTGGCCGTGACATGGAAGCGCAGTGCATTCTACCACTCAACAGAAGGACAGGAGTTCAAACCCCTAGGAATAGCTGTCACCTGGAGGTAAGTAATCTGCCATTGTTTAACTATATTTCCCACTGTGTTGAAGACAAATGAACAGGCCCCAGCAGTGACAGAACTGAAGAATAGTTGTCAGTGTTGTAGTCTAGCTTGGTGTGTTTGGGTCAGTGCCCAGGCCATGTTGGTGTATTGTATTGACTTTGTAACTGGTCTGGAGGTGTTAAGGAATTTGTGTTTGTGATTTGTAATGCTTTGTCAGACTAGCTTCTGACTGTGAATCTCTTCAACACCTGCCCGAACTTTGCTCCTACAACTGAATTTGCTACTTGTTTTTTTTAACCTCCTGTTTTGATGTGTCAATGTGTAGTTCACACATGCAGAATTACTGTCTTACCTCAGTTAGCAGCGAAGTCCCTAGTTTGAAAGCGACTGTTTTTCTGGAAGCCCCCTTCATTTCTCCCACTTGGGTCAGCCCCCTAACAATTTGAGATCAACCAATGAGCTTGTTTGCGTGTTTGCGTTTTTGTGGATGCATGGAGTTCAAGCTGCATCTTGCATCCAGCCTTCTTCTTGTTAATGACAGTATACGGTTGTTTTATGTAGGCCTGATACTTTTAGTTTGTGTGTGGGCACACATTTGCACAGTGTGTGTGCTCCCGGACATTTAGATATTTATGGTCCTCAGAGGAAATACTTTTTGTGTGAATGTTTACACAGAATCATATCTGAGCATCTCTTCTTCCTCAATGCTGTCCCCAATGGGCCGGTCAGGCTTCTCAGTAATGAGAATGTCTGCCATTAGATTTAACCCTGCTTTCTAAGCCAATAGAAAGAGAGGAGGAACGCAATTTAAAACAGATTAGGCTGTCACCTTGTGTTGTTTGAACTAGAGAGAGAGAGCAGGAGGAAGAGAGGAGAGAGAGGGCACCGGGGAACTGAGAAGAGAGAACAGGAGGAAGAGAGGAGAGAGAGAGGGCACCGGGGAACTAGAGAGAGAGAGCAGGAGGAAGAGAGGAGAGAGAGGGCACCGGAGAACTAGAGAGAGAGAGCAGGAGGAAGAGAGGAGAGAGAGGGCACCGGGGAACTAGAGAGAGAGAGCAGGAGGAAGAGGGCACCGGGGAACTAGAGAGAGAGAGCAGGAGGAAGAGAGGAGAGAGAGGGCACCGGGGAACTAGAGAGAGAGAGAGCAGGAGGAAGAGAGGAGAGAGAGGGCACCGGGGAACTAGAGAGAGAGAGCAGGAGGAAAGAGAGGAGAGAGGGCACCGGGGAACTAGAGAGAGAGCAGGAGGAAGAGCAGGAACTAGGAAGCAGGAGGAGAGGAGAGAGGGCACCGGGGAACTAGAGAGAGAGAGCAGGAGGAAGAGAGGAGAGAGAGGGCACCGGGGAACTAGAGAGAGAGAGCAGGAGGAAGAGAGGAGAGAGAGGGCACCGGGGAACTAGAGAGAGAGAGCAGGAGGAAGAGAGGAGAGAGAGGGCACCGGGGAACTAGAGAGAGAGAGCAGGAGGAAGAGAGGAGAGAGGCACCGGGGCAGAGAGAGAGAGCAGGAGGAGGAGGAGAGAGAGGGCACCGGGGAACTAGAGAGAGAGCAGGAGGAAGAGGAGAGAGAGGGCACCGGGGGAACTAGAGAGAGAGGCAGGAGGAAGAGAGGAGAGAGAGGGGCACCGGGGAACTAGAGAGAGAGAGCAGGAGGAAGAGAGGAGAGAGAGGGCACCGGGGAACTAGAGAGTGAGAGCAGGAGGAAGAGAGGAGAGAGAGGGTGAAAATACGAGTTCACTTTATCGTGTGAGATTGACGGTAAGGAAAGATGAGAGAGACTTTGGCTTGACCTTAGAGCGGTGAGCAGTGAGGACACAGAGTGAATCATCAGAATGGAAGGTAAACAGCCTTATTTCACTTCCAAGGGGAAGTAAACACTCACATTTACGGGTGCAGCGCTGCCCTTGGGGGCTTTCAGAGGAATACGAGACAAAATAGGAGAGACTGAAAAAAAATCCATTGGCCTGTTTGAGGGAAAGTGGTTTGTGGTCAATGGATAGAAATGTGCAGGATTGGCATGCTGTTCATCAACTGTACTATATAAATACTCTCTTCCTTCCTCTTCTCTTGACCAAACCACTGATCTGGTGTGATTATCCAGGCCAAAGTAAGGCTTCAACTGCATAGCAAAGCAATGTCCTGGTTACAGTTTCTCAGTTCATCTTACCATTACCACATGACAGGATCTGAATGGAACATCGGGCCCCTATCTTCTACCTTCTACCCTTACCGTAGATCTAGAATATTACTGTCGATCTGGAATATTACTGTAGATCTGAAATATTACTGTCAATCTGGAATATTACCTAGATCTGAAATATTAATATAGATCTGAAAAATAAATATAAATCAGAAATATAAAAATAAATCAGAAATATTACCGTAGATTTGAAATATTAATATAGATCTGAAATATTAATATAGATCTGAAATATAAATCAGAAATATTACCGTAGATTTGAAATATTCATATAGATCTGAAATATTAATATAGATCTGAAATATAAATATAAATCAGAAATATTACCGTAGATTTGAAATATCAATAAAAATCGGAAATATTTGTTTATATATTTTTAATTTGACCTTTTATTTATACAGGTTTTTTCTCATTGAGATAACATCTCTTTTCCAAGAGATACCTGGTCCAATAGCAGCAGGGGAACAACGTTTCAGACAAAACAACTTACGTACACTAACACAACATTAAACAAAACTATAAACACACATACAGTACAACAAAAACATTTTATGTTAAAAATACGAAAGTCTTGACTAAAAACAGCTGGCTTAAATATTACCGTAGATCTGAAATATTAATATAAATCTGAAATATTACTGTAGATCTGAAATATTAATATTAATCTGAAATATTAATATAAATCTGAACTATTACTGTAGATCTGAAATATTACTGTAAATCTGAAATGATTTGATAGGTAGGCCTATAAAAATATCCGCTGATAGATTAGGGGCTAGGCTGGAAAATCAGCGATAGTCTCCTGGCTGACACCACATTTATCTGTATCTAACCTACCTATCAACTCTACATGTACAGCATACCCCAATCCATTTAACCTTCCCTAAATCTTGATATTACTGTATATAACCATTTCTGAAAATGTATGAAAACGTGTCATGGCTTTAGAAGCTTCTGATAGGCTGATTGACATCATTTGAGTCAGTGGAGGTGTACCTGTGGATGTATTTCAAGGTCTACCTTCAAACTCACTGCCCTCTTTGCTTGATGTCATGGAAAAATCCAAAATATTTAGCCAAGACCTTGGAAAAAATTGTAGACCTCCACAAGTCTGGTTCATCCTTGGGAGCAATTTCCAAACACCTGCAGGTATCACGTTCATCTGTACACACATTAGTATGCAAGTATAAACACCATGGGACCACGCAGCCGTCATACCGCTCAGGAAGAGAGACGCGTTCTGTCACCTAGAGATGAACGTACTTTGGTGCGAAAAGTGCAAATCAATCCCAGAACAACAGCAAAGGACCTTGTGAAGATGCTGGAAACAGGTACAAAAGTATCTATATCCACAGTAAAGCAGAGTCCTATGTCGACATAACCTGAAGGCCACTCAGCAGGGAAGAACCCACTGCTCCAAAACCGCCATAAAACACCCAGACTACAGTTTGCAACTGCACATCGGAGACAAATATCATACTTTTTGGAGAAATGTCACTCTTGTCTGATGAAACCAAAATATGAACTGTTTAGCCATAATGACCATTCTGTTATGTTTTCGAGGAAAAAGAGCTGCAAGCCAATGAACACCATCCCAACCGTGAAGCACAGAAATTTGGCAGCATCATGTTGTGGGGTGCTTTTTCTGCAGGAGGACTGGTGCACTTCACAAAATAGATGGCTTCATGGGGAAAATGATGTGGATATATTGAAGCAACATCTCAAGACATCAGTCAGGAAGTTAAAGTTGATCGCAAAATGGGTTTCCAAATGAACAATAAACCCCAAACATACTGGCAAAATGGCTTAAGGACAACAAAGTTAAGGTATTGGAGTGGCCATCACAAAGCCCTGACCTAAATCCTATAGAAAATATGTGGGCAGAACTGAAAAAGCGCAAAGTAGCAAGGAGGCCTCACAAACCTGACTCAGTTACACCAGCTCTGTCAGGAGGAATGGGCCAAGATTCACCCAACTTATTGTGAGTGTGTGTAAACTTCTGATCCACTGGGAATGTGATGAAAGAAATAAAAGCTGAACTAAATCATTCTCTCTACTATCATTCTGACATTTCACATTCTTAAAATAAAGTGTTGATCCTAACTGACCTAAGACAGATACTTTTTATTAGGGTGTAAACTTTACTAGAGTTTAAATGTATTTGGCTAAGGTATATGTAAACTTCAGACTTCAACTGTATATGGAATTGTTTTAAAAAGGTCATACCAAGGATAATTTTGCTATTTGATTTTGAATTGTAAGACCCCTTGAAGAATCAATAATTTTAGTATTTCTTTATTTAAATGTTTCTATTTGGCCTTCATGA
>NW_025756751.1:0-6199 GCF_021184085.1 Oncorhynchus gorbuscha
CAATAGGTCAGTTATAATAGGGCAGTTATAATAGGTCAGTTATAATAGGGCAGTTATAATAGGGCAGTTATAATAGGGCAGTTATAATACATCACAATAGGTCAGTTACAATACATCACAATAGGTCAGTTATAATAGGTCAGTTACAATAAGTCACAATAGGTCAGTTATAATAGGTCAGTTATAATAGGTCAGTTACAATAGGTCAGTTATAATAGGTCAGTTACAATAGGTCAGTTATAATAGGGCAGTTATAATAGGGCAGTTATAATAGGTCAGTTATAATAGGGCAGTTATAATAGGGCAGTTATAATAGGGCAGTTATAATAGGGAAGTTATAATAGGGCAGTTATAATAGGGCAGTTATAATAGGTCAGTTATAATAGGGCAGTTATAATAGGTCTGTTATAATAGGTCAGTTATAATAGGGCAGTTATAATAGGTCAGTTATAATAGGTCAGTTATAATAGGGCAGTTATAATAGGGCAGTTATAATAGGGCAGTTATAATAGGTCAGTTATAATAGGGCAGTTATAATAGGGCAGTTATAATAGGTCAGTTATAATAGGGCAGTTATAATAGGTCAGTTACAATACATCACAATAGATCCGTTATAATATGTCAGTTTAATAGGTCAAGTTACAATAGGCAGTTATAATAGGTCAGTTACAATAGGGCAGTTATAATAGGTCAGTTACAATAGGGCAGTTATAATAGGTCAGTTACAATACGTCAGTTACAATAGGTCAGTTACAATAGGTCAGTTATAATATGTCAGTTACAATAGGGAAGTTATAATAGGTCAGTTATAATATGTCACAATAGGTAAGTTGCAATAGGTCAGTTATAATAGGTCAGTTACAATAGGTTAGTTACAATAGGTCAGTTATAATATGTCACAATAGGTAAGTTGCAATAGGTCAGTTATAATATGTCACAATAGGTAAGTTGCAATAGGTCAGTTATAATAGGTCAGTTACAATAGGTCAGTTATAATAGGTCAGTTACAATAGGTCAGTTATAATAGGTCAGTTACAATAGGGCAGTTATAATAGGTCAGTTACAATAGGTCAGTTACAATAGGTCAGTTACAATAGGTCAGTTACAATAGGTCAGTTATAATAGGGCAGTTATAATAGGTCAGTTACAATAGGGCAGTTATAATAGGTCAGTTATAATAGGTCAGTTATAATAGGTCAGTTACAATAGGTCAGTTATAATAGGTCAGTTACAATAGGTCAGTTATAATAGGTCAGTTACAATAGGTCAGTTACAATAGGTCAGTTACAATAGGTCAGTTACAATAAGTCAGTTATAATAGGTCAGTTATAATATGTCACAATAGGTAAGTTGCAATAGGTCAGTTATAATAGGGCAGTTATAATAGGTCAGTTATAATAGGTCAGTTATAATAGGGCAGTTATAATAGGTCAGTTATAATAGATCAGTTACAATAGGTCAGTTATAATAGGTCAGTTACAATACGTCACAATAGGTCAGTTATAATAGGTCAGTTACAATACGTTACAATAGGTCAGTTATAATAGGTCAGTTATAATAGGTCAGTTACAATAGGTCAGTTATAATAGGTCAGTTACAATAGGTCAGTTATAATAGGGCAGTTATAATAGGGCAGTTATAATAGGTCAGTTATAATAGGTCAGTTATAATAGGGCAGTTATAATAGGGCAGTTATAATAGGTCAGTTATAATAGGGCAGTTATAATAGGTCAGTTACAATACATCACAATAGATCCGTTATAATATGTCAGTTATAATAGGTCAGTTACAATAGGGCAGTTATAATAGGTAAGTTACAATAGGGCAGTTATAATAGGTCAGTTACAATAGGGCAGTTATAATAGGTCAGTTACAATACGTCAGTTACAATAGGTCAGTTACAATAGGTCAGTTATAATATGTCAGTAACAATAGGGCAGTTATAATAGGTCAGTTATAATATGTCACAATAGGTAAGTTGCAATAGGTCAGTTATAATAGGTCAGTTACAATAGGTCAGTTACAATAGGTCAGTTATAATATGTCACAATAGGTAAGTTGCAATAGGTCAGTTATAATATGTCACAATAGGTAAGTTGCAATAGGTCAGTTATAATAGGTCAGTTACAATAGGTCAGTTATAATAGGTCAGTTACAATAGGTCAGTTATAATAGGTCAGTTACAATAGGGCAGTTATAATAGGTCAGTTACAATAGGTCAGTTACAATAGGTCAGTTACAATAGGTCAGTTACAATAGGTCAGTTATAATAGGGCAGTTATAATAGGTCAGTTACAATAGGGCAGTTATAATAGGTCAGTTATAATAGGTCAGTTATAATAGGTCAGTTACAATAGGTCAGTTATAATAGGTCAGTTACAATAGGTCAGTTATAATAGGTCAGTTACAATAGGTCAGTTACAATAGGTCAGTTACAATAGGTCAGTTACAATAAGTCAGTTATAATAGGTCAGTTATAATATGTCACAATAGGTAAGTTGCAATAGGTCAGTTATAATAGGGCAGTTATAATAGGTCAGTTATAATAGGTCAGTTATAATAGGGCAGTTATAATAGGTCAGTTATAATAGATCAGTTACAATAGGTCAGTTATAATAGGTCAGTTACAATACGTCACAATAGGTCAGTTATAATAGGTCAGTTATAATAGGTCAGTTACAATAGGTCAGTTATAATAGGTCAGTTACAATAGGTCAGTTATAATAGGGCAGTTATAATAGGGCAGTTATAATAGGTCAGTTATAATAGGGCAGTTATAATAAGGCAGTTATAATAGGGCAGTTATAATAGGGCAGTTATAATAGGGAAGTTATAATAGGGCAGTTATAATAGGGCAGTTATAATAGGTCAGTTATAATAGGTCAGTTATAATAGGTCTGTTATAATAGGTCAGTTATAATAGGGCAGTTATAATAGGTCAGTTATAATAGGGCAGTTATAATAGGTCAGTTATAATAGGTCAGTTATAATAGGGTAGTTATAATAGGGCAGTTATAATAGGGCAGTTATAATAGGTCAGTTATAATAGGGCAGTTATAATAGGGCAGTTATAATAGGTCAGTTATAATAGGGCAGTTATAATAGGTCTGTTACAATACATCACAATAGATCCGTTATAATATGTCAGTTATAATAGGTCAGTTACAATAGGGCAGTTATAATAGGTCAGTTACAATAGGGCAGTTATAATAGGTCAGTTACAATAGGGCAGTTATAATAGGTCAGTTACAATACGTCAGTTACAATAGGTCAGTTACAATAGGTCAGTTATAATATGTCAGTTACAATAGGGCAGTTATAATAGGTCAGTTATAATATGTCACAATAGGTAAGTTGCAATAGGTCAGTTATAATAGGTCAGTTACAATAGGTCAGTTACAATAGGTCAGTTATAATATGTCACAATAGGTAAGTTGCAATAGGTCAGTTATAATATGTCACAATAGGTAAGTTGCAATAGGTCAGTTATAATAGGTCAGTTACAATAGGTCAGTTATAATAGGTCAGTTACAATAGGTCAGTTATAATAGGTCAGTTACAATAGGGCAGTTATAATAGGTCAGTTACAATAGGTCAGTTACAATAGGTCAGTTACAATAGGTCAGTTACAATAGGTCAGTTATAATAGGGCAGTTATAATAGGTCAGTTACAATAGGGCAGTTATAATAGGTCAGTTATAATAGGTCAGTTATAATAGGTCAGTTACAATAGGTCAGTTATAATAGGTCAGTTACAATAGGTCAGTTATAATAGGTCAGTTACAATAGGTCAGTTACAATAGGTCAGTTACAATAGGTCAGTTACAATAAGTCAGTTATAATAGGTCAGTTATAATATGTCACAATAGGTAAGTTGCAATAGGTCAGTTATAAAAGGGCAGTTATAATAGGTCAGTTATAATAGGTCAGTTATAATAGGGCAGTTATAATAGGGCAGTTATAATAGGTCAGTTATAATAGGGCAGTTATAATAGGTCAGTTATAATAGGTCAGTTATAATAGGGCAGTTATAATAGGGCAGTTATAATAGGGCAGTTATAATAGGTCAGTTATAATAGGGCAGTTATAATAGGGCAGTTATAATAGGTCAGTTATAATAGGGCAGTTATAATAGGTCTGTTACAATACATCACAATAGATCCGTTATAATATGTCAGTTATAATAGGTCAGTTACAATAGGGCAGTTATAATAGGTCAGTTACAATAGGGCAGTTATAATAGGTCAGTTACAATAGGGCAGTTATAATAGGTCAGTTACAATACGTCAGTTACAATAGGTCAGTTACAATAGGTCAGTTATAATATGTCAGTTACAATAGGGCAGTTATAATAGGTCAGTTATAATATGTCACAATAGGTAAGTTGCAATAGGTCAGTTATAATAGGTCAGTTACAATAGGTCAGTTACAATAGGTCAGTTATAATATGTCACAATAGGTAAGTTGCAATAGGTCAGTTATAATATGTCACAATAGGTAAGTTGCAATAGGTCAGTTATAATAGGTCAGTTACAATAGGTCAGTTATAATAGGTCAGTTACAATAGGTCAGTTATAATAGGTCAGTTACAATAGGGCAGTTATAATAGGTCAGTTACAATAGGTCAGTTACAATAGGTCAGTTACAATAGGTCAGTTATAATAGGGCAGTTATAATAGGTCAGTTACAATAGGGCAGTTATAATAGGTCAGTTATAATAGGTCAGTTATAATAGGTCAGTTACAATAGGTCAGTTATAATAGGTCAGTTACAATAGGTCAGTTATAATATGTCAGTTATAATAGGTCAGTTACAATAGGGCAGTTATAATAGGTCAGTTACAATAGGGCAGTTATAATAGGTCAGTTACAATAGGGCAGTTATAATAGGTCAGTTACAATACGTCAGTTACAATAGGTCAGTTACAATAGGTCAGTTATAATATGTCAGTTACAATAGGGCAGTTATAATAGGTCAGTTATAATATGTCACAATAGGTAAGTTGCAATAGGTCAGTTATAATAGGTCAGTTACAATAGGTCAGTTACAATAGGTCAGTTATAATATGTCACAATAGGTAAGTTGCAATAGGTCAGTTATAATATGTCACAATAGGTAAGTTGCAATAGGTCAGTTATAATAGGTCAGTTACAATAGGTCAGTTATAATAGGTCAGTTACAATAGGTCAGTTATAATAGGTCAGTTACAATAGGGCAGTTATAATAGGTCAGTTACAATAGGTCAGTTACAATAGGTCAGTTACAATAGGTCAGTTACAATAGGTCAGTTATAATAGGGCAGTTATAATAGGTCAGTTACAATAGGGCAGTTATAATAGGTCAGTTATAATAGGTCAGTTATAATAGGTCAGTTACAATAGGTCAGTTATAATAGGTCAGTTACAATAGGTCAGTTATAATAGGTCAGTTACAATAGGTCAGTTACAATAGGTCAGTTACAATAAGTCAGTTATAATAGGTCAGTTATAATATGTCACAATAGGTAAGTTGCAATAGGTCAGTTATAAAAGGGCAGTTATAATAGGTCAGTTATAATAGGTCAGTTATAATAGGGCAGTTATAATAGGTCAGTTATAATAGATCAGTTACAAAGGTCAGTTATAATAGGGCAGTTACAATAGGTCAGTTATAATAGGTCAGTTACAATAGGTCAGTTACAATAGGTCAGTTACAATAGGTCAGTTATAATAGGTCAGTTACAATAGGTCAGTTATAATAGGTCAGTTACAATAGATCAGTTACAATAGGTCAGTTATAATAGGTCAGTTACAATAGGTCAGTTATAATAGGTCAGTTACAATAGGTCAGTTACAATAGGTCAGTTGCAATAGGTTAGTTACAATAGGTCAGTTACAATAGGTCAGTTATAATAGGTCAGTTATAATAGGTCAGTTATAATAGGTCAGTTACAATAGGTCAGATATAATAGGTCAGTTATAATAGGCCAGTTACAATAGGTCAGTTATAATAGGTCAGTTACAATAGGTCAGTTATAATAGGTCAGTTATAATAGGTCAGTTATAATAGGTCAGTTATAATAGGTCAGTTATAATAGGCCAGTTACAATAGGTCAGTTATAATAGGTCAGTTATAATAGGCCAGTTACAATAAGTCAGTTATAATAGGTCAGTTATAATTGGCCACAATAGGTCAGTTATAATAGGTCACAGGTCAGTTA
>NW_025756752.1:0-6199 GCF_021184085.1 Oncorhynchus gorbuscha
TACCTGACATGATGACTCCTTGCTGTCCCCAGTCCACCTGGCCATGCTGCTGCTCCAGTTTCAACTGGCCTGGGCCCTAGGACCATGTCCCAGGACTACCTGACATGAGGACTCCTTGCTGTCCCCAGTCCACCTGGCCATGCTCCTGCTCAGTTTCAACTGTTCTGCCTTACTATTATTCAACCATGCTGGTCATTTATGAACATTTGAACATCTTGGCCACGTTCTGTTATAATCTCCACCCGGCACAGCCAGAAGAGGACTGGCCACCCCACATATGCTCTCTCTAATTCTCTCTTTCTTTCTCTCTCTCGGAGGACCTGAGCCCTAGGACCGTGCCCCAGGACTACCTGACATGATGGCTCCTTGCTGTCCCCAGTCCACCTGACTGTGCTGCTGCTCCAGTTTCAACTGTTCTGCCTTATTATTATTTGACCATGCTGGTCATTTATGAACATTTGAACATCTTGGTCATTTTCTGTTATAATCTCTACCCGGCACAGCCAGAAGAGGACTGGCCACCCCACATAGCCCGGTTCCTCTCTAGGTTTCTTCCTAGGTTTTGGCCTTTCTAGGGAGTTTTTCCTAGCCACCGTGCTTTTACACCTGCATTGTTTGCTGTTTGGGGTTTTAGGCTGGGTTTCTGTACAGCACTTTGAGATATCAGCTGATGTACGAAGGGCTATATAAATAAATTTGATTTGATTTGATTTGAAGGGGCGTTCCACTGTTCCATTCCACTGTTGTGTTCTATTGTGGAAGGGAAGGAGTGTTCCACTGTTCCATTCCACTGTTGTGTTCTATTGTGGAAGGGAAGGAGCGTTCCAACCGACAGGCAGTAGGGAGAGAGACATGTTTGGCCTTGGTGATGTCACAGTGGCCCCGTGGCTGACTGGCCACAGGTCAGAGGTCAGAGGCTGAATGGTGAACAACATGTCTACCAGTCCTGTCATGAGGGTTATCCTCTATGTGTCCCAAATGGAATCATATTCTCTATATAGTGCACTACATTTGACCAGGGCCCATAGGGCACCATATATAGACTCGGGTGCCATTTGCGACACTGATTATGTCTGCTAGAGCAGGTCATCCTCATTGAGACAAACACCAATCCTCTAGTACCAGAGAGGTCTTTCCTCTGGTCATGTCTTTATACACCCTTTCCTCTGGTCATGTGTCTTTATACACCCTTTCCTCTGGTCATGTCTTTATACACCCTTTCCTCTGGTCATGTCTTTATACACCCTTTCCTCTGGTCATGTGTCTTTATACACCCTTTCCTCTGGTCATGTCTTTATACACCCTTTCCTCTGGTCATGTCTTTATACACCCTTTCCTCTGGTCATGTCTTTATACACCCTTTACTCCGGTCATGGCTTTATTACCGTCTAGTGTTCAACCTTCCCAAGTTCTCTCACGTCACCCCGCTCCTCCGCTCTCTCCACTGGCTTCCAGTTGAAGCTCGCATCCGCTACAAGACCATGGTGCTTGCCTACGGAGCTGTGAGGGGAACGGCACCTCAGTACCTCCAGGCTCTGATCAGGCCCTACACCCAAATAAGGGCACTGCGTTCATCCACCTCTGGCCTGCTCGCCTCCCTACCACTGAGGAAGTACAGTTCCCGCTCAGCTCAGTCAAAACTGTTCGCTGCTCTGGCTCCCCAATGGTGGAACAAACTCCCTCACGACGCCAGGACAGCGGAGTCAATCACCACCTTCCGGAGACACCTGAAACCCCACCTCTTTAAGGAATACCTAGGATAGGATAAAGTAATCCTTCTCACCCCCCTTAAAATATTTAGATGCACTATTGTAAAGTGGTTGTTCCACTGGATGTCATAAGGTGAATGCACCAATTTGTAAGTCGCTCTGGATAAGAGCGTCTGCTAAATGACTTAAATGTAATGATGTAATGTAAATGTATACACCCTTTCCTCTGGTCGTGTCTTTATACACCCTTTCCTCTGGTCATGTCTTTATACACCCTTTCCTCTGGTCATGTCTTTATACACCCTTTCCTCTGGTCATGTCTTTATACACCCTTTCCTCTGGTCATGTCTTTATACACCCTTTACTCCGGTCATGGCTTTATACACCCTTTCCTCTGGTCATGTCTTTATACACCCTTTACTCTGGTCACGTGGCTGACTTTAGTCAACACTACTGAGCTGTTACAGGTCCAGGGTGTTAGCAGCACTGTCATTGGGTGACATGTCAACACTACTGAGCTGTTACCGGTCCCTGGTGTTACAGGGTCAATAGTTAGCAGCACTGACAAGTCACATTACTGAGCTGTTACAGGTCCCTGGTGTTACAGGGTCAGGTGTAGTTAGCAGCACTGACATTACAGTGACAAGTCAACACTACTGAGCTGTTACAGGTCCCTGGTGTTACAGGGTCAGGTGTAGTTAGCAGCACTGACATTACAGTGACAAGTCAACACTACTGAGCTGTTACAGGTCCCTGGTGTTACAGGGTCAGGTGTAGTTAGCAGCACTGATATTACAGTGACAAGTCAACACTACTGAGCTGTTACAGGTCCCTGGTATTACAGGGTCAGGTGTAGTTAGCAGCACCCGACATTACAGTGACATGTCAACACTTGAGGTGTTACAGTCCTGGTGTTACAGGGTCAGGTGTAGTTAGCAGCAACATTACTAGGGTTAGGTTTATACCATTACATCCCCTGGCTCCTCATTAGAGAAAAAGCCACTGCTCTACAGACACAATGCTGAGCAGGATGACCAGCGTAGAGGGCTGGGGTAGAGAGAGACTGACTTTCCAGGCCGGGGTTTGTGTCCACTCTTCTCTGTCCGTGACGTCACCCGTCCAGATGTTTCCCCCGTCTCTAATGGAAAGGCCATCACGCAGGATGTGTCCTGCCACCTACTGACTTCCTGGAGAGTTAGAGGGTGGCTGGGTGGGTGTGTGTGTATGTCACAGCTCTGAGGTCCCACAACCCAAGCAGAAACACGACAGGGACACTCTCTCTGTTATGCTGTTTTAAGGGTTATTCCACAAAATGAATGCCTTTTGTGTCCCTTTGTTATTTAAAGTAGACATTGTGCACAAATATTGAATTTTAAAAGCCTGTTATATTAAATGAAGTTTCCTTTATTATACTGTAGACCACATGGACAATTATATAAACCAGATGTTTCTCTGTAAATAAAGACCTGTAGAAGTGTTCCCCTCTGTGACTTGACCACATGGACAATTCTATAAACCTGATGTTTCTATATACTGTAAATAAAGACCTGTAGAAGTGTTCCCTCTGTGACTTGACCACATGGACAATTCTATAAACCTGATGTTTCTATATACTGTAAATAAAGACCTGTAGAAGAAGTTCCTCTGTGACTTGACTGTGATATGGACAATTCTATAAACCTGATGTTTCTATATACTGTAATAAAGACCTGTAGAAGAAATGAACATGGACAATTCTATAAACCAGATGTTTCTATATACTGTAAATAAAGACCTGTAGAAGTGTTCCCTCTGTGACTTGACCACATGGACAATTCTATAAACCAGATGTTTCTATATAAATAAAGACCTGTAGAAGAGTTCCTCTGTGACTTGACCACATGGACAATTCTATAAACCAGATGTTTCTATATACTGTAAATAAAGACCTGTAGAAGTGTTCCTCTGTGACTTGACCACATGGACAATTCTATAAACCTGATGTTTCTATATACTGTAAATAAAGACCTGTAGAAGTGTTCCCTCTGTGACTTGGACCACATGGACAATTCTATAAACCTGATGTTTCTATATACTGTAAATAAAGACCTGTAGAAGTGTTCCCTCTGTGACTTGACCACATGGACAATTCTATAAACCAGATGTTTCTATATACTGTAAATAAAGACCTGTAGAAGTGTTCCCTCTGTGACTTGACCACATGGACAATTCTATAAACCAGATGTTTCTATATACTGTAAATAAAGACCTGTAGAAGAGTTCCCTCTGTGACTTGACCACATGGACAATTCTATAAACCAGATGTTTCTATGTAAATAAATACTGTAGAAGAGTTCCTGTGATAAAGACCTGTAGAAGTGTTCCCTCTGTGACTTGACCACATGGACAATTCTATAAACCTGATGTTTCTCTGTAAATAAAGGCCTGTAGAAGAGTTCCCTCTGTGACTTGACCACATGGACAATTCTATAAACCAGATGTTTCTATATCAATAAAGACCTGTAGAAGCGTTCAGCTGTAGAACTTTTTGAGGATCTGGGGACCCATGCCAAACTGTTTCAGTCTCCTGAGGGGGAAAAGGTGTTGTCGTGCCCTCTTCACAACTGTCTTGGTGTGTTTGGACCATGTTAATTCCTTAGTGATGTGGACACCAAGGACCTTGAAACTCTCGCCCTCTCCACTACAGCCCCATCCAATGTGAATCGGCTCTCCTTAGGGCCTTCCACTCCGATGTGAATGGTGGCTCTCCTTCTCCTGTAGTCCACGACCCTCTCCACTACAGCCCCATCGATGTGAATGGGGCCTGTTCGGCTCTCCTTCTCCTGTAGTCCACGAATTCTCTCCACTACAGCCCCTTCGATGTGAATGGGGGCCTGTTCGGCTCTCCCTTCTCCTGTAGTCCACGACCACTCTCCACTACAGCCCCATCGATGTGAAGGGGGCCTGTTCAGCTCTCCTTCTCCTGTAGTCCACGACCCTCTCCACTACAGCCCCATCGATGTGAAGGGGGCCTGTTCGGCTCTCCTTCTCCTGTAGTCCACGACCCTCCACTACAGCCCCATCGATGTGAATGGGGGCCTGTTCGGCTCTCCTTCTCCTGTAGTCCACGACCCTCTCCACTACAGCCCCATCGATGTGAATGGGGGCCTGTTCGCTCTCCTTCTCCTGTAGTCCACGACCCTCTCCACTACAGCCCCATCGATGTGAATGGGGGCCTGTCTGCCTCCTTCTCCTGTAGTCCACCCACCCTTCCACTACAGCCCCATCGATGTGAATGGGGGCCTGTTCGGCTCTCCTTCTCCTGTAGTCCACGACCCTCTCCACTACAGCCCCATCGATGTGAATGGGGGCCTGTTCGGCTCTCCTTCTCCTGTAGTCCACGACCCTCTCCACTACAGCCCCATCGATGTGAATGGGGGCCTGTTCGGCTCTCCTTCTCCTGTAGTCCACGACCCTCTCCACTACAGCCCCATCGATGTGAATGGGGGCCTGTTCGGCTCTCCTTCTCCTGTAGTCCACGACCCTCTCCACTACAGCCCCTTCGATGTGAATGGGGGCCTGTTCGGCTCTCCTTCTCCTGTAGTCCACGACCCTCTCCACTACAGCCCCATCGATGTGAATGGGGGCCTGTTCGGCTCTCCTTCTCCTGTAGTCCACGACCCTCTCCACTACAGCCCCATCGATGTGAATGGGGGCCTGTTCGGCTCTCCTTCTCCTGTAGTCCACGACCCTCTCCACTACAGCCCCATCGATGTGAATGGGGGCCTGTTCGGCTCTCCTTCTCCTGTAGTCCACGAATTCTCTCCACTACAGCCCCATCGATGTGAATGGGGGCCTGTTCGGCTCTCCTTTTCTCCTGTAGTCCACGACCCTCTCCACTACAGCCCCTTCGATGTGAATGGGGGCCTGTCTCCTGTAGTCCACTTCCACCTCTCCACACAGCCCCTTCTGATGTGAAGGGGGCCTGTCCTTCTTCCTGTCGTCCACGACCCTCTCCACTACAGCCCCTTCGATGTGAATGGGGGCCTGTCCGGCTCTCCTTCTCCTGTCGTCCACCGACTCCTCTCCACTACAGCCCCACTGATGTGAATGGGGCCTGTTCGGCTCTCCTTCCCGGTAGTCCACGACCCTCTCCACTACAGCCCCTTCTCGATGTGAAGGGGGCCTGTTCGGCTCTCCTTCTGTAGTCCACGACCCTCTCCACTACAGCCCCATCGATGTGAATGGGGGCCTGTTCGGCTCTCCCTTCCTGTAGTCCACGACCTTCCACTACAGCCCCATCGATGTGAATGGGGGCCTGCTCCTGGCTCTCCTTCTCCTGTAGTCCACGCACCTTCCACTACAGCCCCATCGATGTGAATGGGGGCCTGTTCGGCTCTCCTTCTCCTGTAGTCCACGACCCTCTCCACTACAGCCCCATCGATGTGAATGGGGGCCTGTTCGGCTCTCCTTCTCCTGTAGTCCACGACCCTCTCCACTACAGCCCCATC
>NW_025756753.1:0-6197 GCF_021184085.1 Oncorhynchus gorbuscha
CAGTAACAATGTAAACAGACAGTAACAATGTAAACCTACAGTAACAGACAGTAACAATGTAAAAATACAGTAACAATGTAAAAATACAGTAACAATGTAAACATACAGTAACAATGTAAACCTACAGTAACAGACAGTAACAATGTAAACAGACAGTAACAGACAGTAACAATGTAAACAGACAGTAACAATGTAAACAGACAGTAACAATGTAAACATACAGTAACAATGTAAACAGACCGTAACAATGTAAACCTACAGTAACAATGTAAACATACAGTAACAGACAGTAACAATGTAAACAGACAGTAACAATGTAAACATACAGTAACAATGTAAACAGACCGTAACAATGTAAACCTACAGTAACAATGTAAACAGACCGTAACAATGTAAACCTACAGTAACAATGTAAACATACAGTAACAGACAGTAACAATGTAAACAGACCGTAACAATGTAAACAGACAGTAACAATGTAAACATACAGTAACAATGTAAACATACAGTAACAATGTAAACATACAGTAACAGACAGTAACAATGTAAACAGACAGTAACAATGTAAATCTACAGTAACAATGTAAACATACAGTAACAATGTAAACCTACAGTAACAATGTAAAAATACAGTAACAATGTAAACATACAGTAACAATGTAAACCTACAGTAACAGACAGTAACAATGTAAACAGACAGTAACAATGTAAACCTACAGTAACAATGTAAACCTACAGTAACAATGTAAACCTACAGTAACAGACAGTAACAATTGTAAGTCGCTCTGGATAAGAGTGTCTGCTAAATGACTTAAATGTAAATGTAAATGTAAACCTACAGTAGCAATGTAAAAATACAGTAACAATGTAAACAGACAGTAACAATGTAAACCTACAGTAACAATGTAAACCTACAGTAACAATGTAAACCTACAGTAACAGACAGTAACAATGTAAACCTACAGTAGCAATGTAAAAATACAGTAACAATGTAAACAGACAGTAACAATGTAAACATACAGTAACAATGTAAACCTACAGTAACAGACAGTAACAATGTAAACCTACAGTAACAATGTAAACATACAGTAACAATGTAAACCTACAGTAACAGACAGTAACAATGTAAACAGACAGTAACAATGTAAACCTACAGTAACAATGTAAACCTACAGTAACAGACAGTAACAATGTAAACCTACAGTAGCAATGTAAAAATACAGTAACAATGTAAACAGACAGTAACAATGTAAACATACAGTAACAATGTAAACCTACAGTAACAGACAGTAACAATGTAAACCTACAGTAGCAATGTAAAAATACAGTAACAATGTAAACAGACAGTAACAATGTAAACATACAGTAACAATGTAAACCTACAGTAACAGACAGTAACAATGTAAATCTACAGTAACAATGTAAACATACAGTAACAATGTAAACCTACAGTAACAATTTAAACATACAGTAACAATGTAAACAGACAGTAACAATGTAAACAGACCGTAACAATGTAAACAGACAGTAACAGACAGTAACAATGTAAATCTACAGTAACAATTTAAACATACAGTAACAATGTAAACAGACAGTAACAATGTAAACAGACCGTAACAATGTAAACCTACAGTAACAATGTAAACCTACAGTAACAGACAGTAACAATGTAAACCTACAGTAGCAATGTAAAAATACAGTAACAATGTAAACTTACAGTAACAGACAGTAACAATGTAAACAGACAGTAACAATGTAAACCTACAGTAACAATGTAAACCTACAGTAACAGACAGTAACAATGTAAACCTACAGTAGCAATGTAAAAATACAGTAACAATGTAAACAGACAGTAACAATGTAAACCTACAGTAACAATGTAAACCTACAGTAACAATGTAAACCTACAGTAACAGACAGTAACAATGTAAACCTACAGTAGCAATGTAAAAATACAGTAACAATGTAAACAGACAGTAACAATGTAAACATACAGTAACAATGTAAACCTACAGTAACAGACAGTAACAATGTAAACCTACAGTAGCAATGTAAAAATACAGTAACAATGTAAACAGACAGTAACAATGTAAACATACAGTAACAATGTAAACCTACAGTAACAGACAGTAACAATGTAAATCTACAGTAACAATGTAAACATACAGTAACAATGTAAACCTACAGTAACAATTTAAACATACAGTAACAATGTAAACAGACAGTAACAATGTAAACAGACCGTAACAATGTAAACAGACAGTAACAGACAGTAACAATGTAAATCTACAGTAACAATTTAAACATACAGTAACAATGTAAACAGACAGTAACAATGTAAACAGACCGTAACAATGTAAACCTACAGTAACAATGTAAACCTACAGTAACAGACAGTAACAATGTAAACCTACAGTAGCAATGTAAAAATACAGTAACAATGTAAACCTACAGTAACAGACAGTAACAATGTAAACAGACAGTAACAATGTAAACCTACAGTAACAATGTAAACCTACAGTAACAGACAGTAACAATGTAAACCTACAGTAGCAATGTAAAAATACAGTAACAATGTAAACAGACAGTAACAATGTAAACCTACAGTAACAATGTAAACCTACAGTAACAATGTAAACCTACAGTAACAGACAGTAACAATGTAAACCTACAGTAGCAATGTAAAAATACAGTAACAATGTAAACAGACAGTAACAATGTAAACATACAGTAACAATGTAAACCTACAGTAACAGACAGTAACAATGTAAACCTACAGTAACAATGTAAACATACAGTAACAATGTAAACCTACAGTAACAGACAGTAACAATGTAAACAGACAGTAACAATGTAAACCTACAGTAACAATGTAAACCTACAGTAACAATGTAAACCTACAGTAACAGACAGTAACAATGTAAACCTACAGTAGCAATGTAAAAATACAGTAACAATGTAAACAGACAGTAACAATGTAAACCTACAGTAACAATGTAAACCTACAGTAACAGACAGTAACAATGTAAACCTACAGTAACAATGTAAACATACAGTAACAATGTAAACCTACAGTAACAGACAGTAACAATGTAAACAGACAGTAACAATGTAAACCTACAGTAACAATGTAAACCTACAGTAACAATGTAAACCTACAGTAACAGACAGTAACAATGTAAACCTACAGTAGCAATGTAAAAATACAGTAACAATGTAAACAGACAGTAACAATGTAAACCTACAGTAACAATGTAAACCTACAGTAACAGACAGTAACAATGTAAACCTACAGTAGCAATGTAAAAATACAGTAACAATGTAAACAGACAGTAACAATGTAAACATACAGTAACAATGTAAACCTACAGTAACAGACAGTAACAATGTAAACCTACAGTAGCAATGTAAAAATACAGTAACAATGTAAACAGACAGTAACAATGTAAACATACAGTAACAATGTAAACCTACAGTAACAGACAGTAACAATGTAAATCTACAGTAACAATGTAAACATACAGTAACAATGTAAACCTACAGTAACAATTTAAACATACAGTAACAATGTAAACAGACAGTAACAATGTAAACAGACCGTAACAATGTAAACAGACAGTAACAGACAGTAACAATGTAAATCTACAGTAACAATTTAAACATACAGTAACAATGTAAACAGACAGTAACAATGTAAACAGACCGTAACAATGTAAACCTACAGTAACAATGTAAACCTACAGTAACAGACAGTAACAATGTAAACCTACAGTAGCAATGTAAAAATACAGTAACAATGTAAACCTACAGTAACAGACAGTAACAATGTAAACAGACAGTAACAATGTAAACCTACAGTAACAATGTAAACCTACAGTAACAGACAGTAACAATGTAAACCTACAGTAGCAATGTAAAAATACAGTAACAATGTAAACAGACAGTAACAATGTAAACCTACAGTAACAATGTAAACCTACAGTAACAATGTAAACCTACAGTAACAGACAGTAACAATGTAAACCTACAGTAGCAATGTAAAAATACAGTAACAATGTAAACAGACAGTAACAATGTAAACATACAGTAACAATGTAAACCTACAGTAACAGACAGTAACAATGTAAACCTACAGTAACAATGTAAACATACAGTAACAATGTAAACCTACAGTAACAGACAGTAACAATGTAAACAGACAGTAACAATGTAAACCTACAGTAACAATGTAAACCTACAGTAACAATGTAAACCTACAGTAACAGACAGTAACAATGTAAACCTACAGTAGCAATGTAAAAATACAGTAACAATGTAAACAGACAGTAACAATGTAAACCTACAGTAACAATGTAAACCTACAGTAACAGACAGTAACAATGTAAACCTACAGTAGCAATGTAAAAATACAGTAACAATGTAAACAGACAGTAACAATGTAAACATACAGTAACAATGTAAACCTACAGTAACAGACAGTAACAATGTAAATCTACAGTAACAATGTAAACATACAGTAACAATGTAAACCTACAGTAACAATTTAAACATACAGTAACAATGTAAACAGACAGTAACAATGTAAACAGACCGTAACAATGTAAACAGACAGTAACAGACAGTAACAATGTAAATCTACAGTAACAATTTAAACATACAGTAACAATGTAAACAGACAGTAACAATGTAAACAGACCGTAACAATGTAAACAGACCGTAACAATGTAAACAGACAGTAACAATGTAAACATACAGTAACAATGTAAACCTACAGTAACAGACAGTAACAATGTAAATCTACAGTAACAATGTAAACATACAGTAACAATGTAAACCTACAGTAACAATTTAAACATACAGTAACAATGTAAACAGACAGTAACAATGTAAACAGACAGTAACAATGTAAACATACAGTAACAATGTAAACCTACAGTAACAGACAGTAACAATGTAAATCTACAGTAACAATGTAAACAGACAGTAACAATGTAAACATACAGTAACAATGTAAACCTACAGTAACAGACAGTAACAATGTAAATCTACAGTAACAATGTAAACATACAGTAACAATGTAAACCTACAGTAACAATTTAAACATACAGTAACAATGTAAACAGACAGTAACAATGTAAACAGACAGTAACAATGTAAACAGACAGTAACAATGTAAACATACAGTACAAATATTTTGCATATGCAAAGGAAGAAAAGTAGTCCTATTTGTATTGCATGTTAGATCAATTTTACAGAATAGATTAAAAAAAGAAGAAAGTCAAATCTAAATCATATTTGAAGAAATAAATACTCCATTTTGTGAAAACAAAACCAGTCATTTCTGTTGTTTTGGTCCGGCCACAGATTTTCATCAACATAACAGGTGATATTCTCCTTGGTCAGACAGCGGGGCAAATATCTCCTGACATGACACATCCTCCCCCTGACAGGACTCTGCTGGAATGTCACCACAGGCCTCGTCCCTGGCCTGTAGAAGGGTCATACATTTATTGGGGTTTGCGATCAAACACCTTCCACAGCCATGCTGAAAACAACTCCTCAGGGGAGTTGAGAAATGTAAAACCCTGGGATGCTGATGGAACCAGTCACAGACCTGAGCAGCCCGATGGAAACACACTTTGTCCCAAATTACAACATACATTTGCTCCTCAAGGTCACCCGGTGTCTCTCTGCTCAGGGTCACCTGGTGTCTCTCTGTTCAGGGTCACCTGGTGTCTCTCTCCTCGGGGTCACCTGGTGTCTCTCTGCTCAGGGTCACCTGGTGTCTCTCTGTTCAGGGTCACCTGGTGTCTCTCTCCTCGGGGTCACCTGGTGTCTCTCTGCTCAGGGTCACCTGGTGTCTCTCTCCTCGGGGTCACCTGGTGTCTCTCTGCTCGGGGTCACCTGGTGTCTCTCTCCTCGGGGTCACCTGGTGTCTCTCTGCTCAGGGTCACCTGGTGTCTCTCTGCTCAGGGTCACCTGGTGTCTCTCTGCTCAGGATCACCTGGTGTCTCTCTGCTCAGGGTCACCTGGTGTCTCTCTGCTCAGGGTCACCTGGTGTCTCTCTGCTCAGGGTCACCTGGTGTCTCTCTGCTCAGGGTCACCTGGTGTCTCTCTGCTCAGGGATCACCTGGTGTCTCTCTGCTCAGGGTCACCTGGTGTCTCTCTGCTCAGGGTCACCTGGTGTCTCTCTGCTC
>NW_025756754.1:0-2500 GCF_021184085.1 Oncorhynchus gorbuscha
TGTCTCTGTCTCTCTTTATGTCTCTGTCTCTCTTTGTCTCATATCTCTCTCTGTCTCTGTCTCTCTTTATGTCTCTGTCTCTCTTTGTCTCTGTATATCTCTCTCTCTCTGTCTCTGTCTCTTTATGTCTCTGTCTCTCTTTATGTCTCTGTCTCTCTTTGTCTTAATATATCTCTCTTTCTCTGTCTGTCTCTGCTGTCTCTCTTTATGTCTCTGTCTCTCTTTGTCTCTGTATATCTCTCTGTGTCTCTGTCTCTGTCTCTCTTTATGTCTCTGTATATCTCTCTCTCTGTCTGTCTCTGTCTCTCTTTATGTCTCTGTCTCTCTTTGTCTCTGTATATCTCTCTCTGTGTCTCTGTCTGTCTCTCTTTATGTCTCTGTCTCTCTTGTCTGTCTCTGTCTCTCTTTATGTCTCTGTCTCTCTTTGTCTCTGTATCTCTCTCTCTCTGTGTCTCTGTCTCTGTCTCTCTTTTGTCTCTGTATATCTTCTCTCTCTGTGTCTCTCTGTCTCTGTCTCTCTTTATGTCTCTGTATATCTCTCTCTGTCTCTCTCTCTTTATGTCTCTGATCTCTCTCTCTCTATCTCTCTCTCTGTCTCTCTTTGTCTCTGTATCTCTCTCTCTCTCTGTCTCTCTTTATGTCTCTGTATCTCTCTTTATCTCTCTAATCTCTCTCTCTCTTTATGTCTCTGTCTCTCTTTATGTCTCTGTCTATCTTTGTCTCTTATATCTCTCTGTGTCTCTGTCTCTCTCTCTCTCTCTCTCTCTCTCTCTCTCTCTCTGTCTGTCTCTGTCTCTCTTTATGTCTCTGTCTCTCTTGATGTCTCTGTATCTCTCTCTCTCTCTCTCTTGATGTCTCTCTATCTCTCTCTCTCTCTCTTTATGTCTCTGTATATCTCTCTCTCTCTCTCTCTCTCTCTTCTTTATGTCTCTGTCTCTCTTGATGTCTCTGTCTCTCTCTCTGTCTCTCTTTATGTCTCTGTATATTCTTTCTCTGTCTCTGTCTCTCTTTTATGTCTCTGTCTCTCTTGATGTCTCTGTATATCTCTCTCTCTCTCTCTCTTTATGTCTCTGTCTCTTGATGTCTCTGTATGTCTCTCTCTCTCTCTCTCTCTCTCTTTATGTCTCTGTCTCTCTTGATGTCTCTGTATCTCTTTGTCTCTCTCTCTTTATGTCTCTGTCTCTCTTGATGTCTCTGTATCTCTCTCTCTCTGTCTCTGTCTCTCTTTATGTCTCTGTCTCTTTAGGTGTCTCTGTATATCTCTCTCTCTGTCTGTCTTGTCTTTATGTCTCTGTAATCTCTTTCTGTCTCTGTCTCTCTTGATGTCTCTGTATCTCTTGATGTCTTTGTGTCTCTCTCTCTCTTTATGTCTCTGTATCTCTCTCTCTCTCTCTTTATGTAAATGTCTCTCTTGATGTCTCTCTCTCTCTCTTTGTGTCTCTCTCTCTTTTGTCTCTGTCTCTTTCTGTCTCTGTATCTCTCTCTGTCTCTGTCTCTTTGTCTGCCTCTGTATATCTCTCTATCTCTGTATCTCTATATCTCTTTATGTCTCTGTCTCTTTATGTCTCTTCTCTATATCTTTATGTCTCTGATATACTCTGATTATGTCTCTGTAGTCTATCTCTCTCTATCTTTATATATATATATCTTTGTGTCTCTGTCTCTCTTATATATGTATATATATATATATATATCTCTCTCTCTTTCTTTGATAATATACATATATGATATATATATATATATATACTCTCTCTGTCTGTCTCTCTCTTTTGATGTCTCTGTATATCTCTCTTCTCTGTCTCTGTCTCTCTTTATGTCTCTGTCTCTCTTGATGTCTCTGTATCTCTCTATCTCTCTCTCTCTCTCTTTATGTCTCTGTCTCTCTTTATGTCTCTGTATATCTCTCTCTCTCTCTGTCCCTGTCTCTCTTTATGTCTCTGTATCTCTTTATGTTTCTCTCTCTCTCTTTATGTCTCTGTATCTCTTTATGTCTCTGTCTCTCTTGATGTCTCTGTATATCTCTCTGTCTCTCTTTCTTTATGTCTCTGTCTCTTTATGTCTCTGTATATCTTGATGTCTGTTTGTCTCTGTCTCTCTTTATGTCTCTGTCTCTTGATGTCTCTGTATCTCTCTCTCTCTCTTTATGTCTCTGTCTCTCTTTATGTCTCTGTATATCTCTCTGTCTGTCTTTCTGTCTCTCTCTCTCTTTGTGTCTCTGTATCTCTCTCTCTCTCTCTTTATGTCTCTGTCTCCTCTTTGTGTCTCTGTATCTCTCTCTCTGTCTTTATGTCTCTGTCTCTCTTTCTCCTCTCTTATATATATCTTTATGTATATATATATATATTATATATATGTGATATATATATATATATATATATATATATATATATATATATATAATATATATATATGTATATATATATTTTTTATGATGATATGTGATATATGTATGTTTTACGTGATATGTGATATGTTTGATATGTAGTAGTCATGTATATAT
>NW_025756755.1:0-6195 GCF_021184085.1 Oncorhynchus gorbuscha
CCTCACCTCCCTTTCCATCTCCTCTCCTCTCCCTTTCCCCTCACCTCCCTTCATCTCCTCTCCTCTCCCTTCCCCTCACCTCACTTCATCTCCCCTCTCCTCTCCTTTCCCTCACCTCCCTTCATCTCCTCTCCTCTCCTTTCCCCTCACCTCCCTTCATCTCCTCTCCTTTCCCCTCACCTCCCTTCATCTCCTCTCCTCTCACTCCCCTCACCTCCCTTCATCTCCTCTCCTCTCCTTCCCCTCATCTCCCTTCATCTCCTCTCCTCTCCTTCTTCCCTCACCTCCTTCATCTCCTCTCCTCTCCTTTCCCCTCACCTCCTTCATCTCTCTCCTCTCCTTTCCCCTCACCTCCCTTCATCTCCCTCTCCTCCTCTCCTTTCCCCCTCACCTCCCTTCATCTCCCTCTCCTCTCCTTTCTCCCTCACCTCCCTTCATCTCCTCTCCTCTCCTTTCCCCTCACTCCTCCCTTCATCTCCTCTCCTCTCTTCCTCTCCTCCTTGTCTCCTCTCCTCTCCTTTCCCCTCACCTCCCTTCATCTCCTCTCCTCTCCTTTCCCCTCCCACCTCCCTTCCATCTCCTCCTCTCCTTTTCCCCTCACCTCCCTTCATCTCCTCTCCTTTCCCCTCACCTCCCTTCATCTCCTCTCCTCTCTCCTTTCCCCTCACCTCCCTCTCATCTCCTCTCTCTCTCTTTCCCTCACCTCCCTTCATCTCCCTCCTCCTTTCCCCTCACCTCCCTTCATCTCCTCTCTCTCCTTTCCCCTCACCTCCCTTCATTCCCTCTCCTCCTCTCCTTTCCCCTCACCTCCCTTCATCTCCTCTCCTCTCCTTTCCCTCACCTCTCCTTCATCTCCCTCTCCTCTCCCTTCCCCTCACCTCCCTTCATCTCCTCTCCTCTCCTTTCCCCTCACCTCCCTTCATCTCCTCTCCTCTCCTTTCCCCTCACCTCCCTTCATCTCCTCCTCCTCTCCTTTCCCTCCACCTCCCTTCCTCTCCTCTCCTCTCCTTTCCCCTCACCTCCCTTCATCTCCTCTCCTCTCCTTTCCCTCCCTTCCTCTCCTGTCCTTTTCCCTCCCCTCATCTCCTCTCCTTTACCCTCTTCTCCTTTCCCTCCCCTCCCTCCCTTCTCCTGTCCTTTTCCCCTCCCCTCCCCTCATCTCCTCTCCTTTCCCTTCCCTCCCTCATCTCCTCTCCTTTCCTCTCCCTCCCTCCCCTCCCTTCTCCTGTCCTTTCCCCTCACCTCCTCTCATCTCCTCTCATTTACCCTCTTCTCCTTTCCCTCACCTCCTCTCATCTCCTCTCATTTACCCTCTTCTCCTTCCCCCTCACCTCCCCTCCCTTCTCCTGTCCTTTCCCTCCCCTCCCTTCTCCTGTCCTTTTCCCTCCCCTCCCCTCATCTCCTCTCCTTTCCCCTCCTCCCCTCCCTTCTCCTGTCCTTTCCCCTCACCTCCTCTCATCTCCTCTCATCTACCCTCTTTCTCCTTTCCCCTCACCTCCCCTCACCTCCTCTCATTTACCCTCTTCTCCTTTCCCATCCCCTCCCTCCCTTCTCCTGTCCTTTCCCCTCACCTCCTCTCATCTCCTCTCCTTTACCCTCTTCTCCTTTCCCCTCACCTCCCCTCACCTCCTCTCATTTACCCTCTTCTCCTTTCCCCTCCTCCCCTCATCTCCTCTCCTTTCCCCTCCCCTCCCCCCCTTTTCCTGTCCTTTTTCCTCCCCTCCCTTCTATCATCTCCTCTCCTCTCCTTTCCCCTCACCTCCCTTCATCTCCTCTCCTCTCCTTTCCCCTCACCTCCCTTCATCTCCTCTCCCTCTCCTTTCCCCTCCCTTCCTCTCCTGTCCTTTTCCCTCCCCTCATCTCCTCTCCTTTACCCTCTTCTCCTTTCCCCTCCCCTCCCTCCCTTCTCCTGTCCTTTTCCCTCCCCTCCCCTCATCTCCTCTCCTTTCCCCATCCCCTCCCTCCCTTCTCCTGTCCTTTCCGCCTCACCTCCTCTCATCTCCTCTCATTTACCCTCTTCTCCTTTCCCCTCACCTCCTCTCATCTCCTCTCATTTACCCTCTTCTCCTTTCCCCTCACCTCCTCTCATCTCCTCTCATTTACCCTCTTCTCCTTTCCCCTCACCTCCTCTCACTCTTCTCTCTGTCCTTTCCTCTCCCTCCCTCCCTTCTCCTGTCCTTTCCCCTCACCTCCTCTCATCTCCTCTCATTTACCCTCTTCTCCTTTCCCCTCCCCTCATCTCCTCTCCTTTCCCCTCCCCTCCCCTCCCTTCTCCTGTCCTTTCCCCTCACCTCCTCTCATCTCCTCTCATCTACCCTCTTCTCCTTTCCCCTCACCTCCCCTCACCTCCTCTCATTTACCCTCTTCTCCTTTCCCCTCCCTCCCCTCCCTTCTCCTGTCCTTTCCCCTCACCTCCTCTCATCTCCTCTCCTTTACCCTCTTCTCCTTTCCCTCACCTCCCTCACCTCCTCTCATTTACCCTCTTCTCCTTTCCCCTCCCCTCCCTCATCTCCTCTCCTTCCCCCCTTTTCCTGTCCTTTTCCCTCCCCTCCCTCATCTCCTCTCCTTTCCCCTCCCCTCCCCTCCCTTCTCCTGTCCTTTTCCCTCCCCTCCCTCATCTCCTCTCCTTTCCCCTCCCTCCCTTCTCCTGTCCTTTTCCCTTCCCTCATCTCCTCTCCTTTCCCCTCCCTCCTTCTCCTGTCCTTTCCCCTCACCTCCCCTCACCTCCCTTCTCCTGTCCTTTTCCCTCCCTCCCTCCCTCCCCTCCCCTCCCTCCCCTCTCCTCCCTCCTTTCCCCTCTTCTCCTTTCCCCTCCTCTCCCTTCCTCTCCAGTTCTTTCCCCTCACCTCATCTCCTTTCCCCTGCCCTGATCTCCTCTCCTTTCCCCTCACCTCATCTCCTGTCCTCTCCCCTCCCATCTTCTCCTATCCCTCCCCTCCTCTCCTCTCCTCTTCCCTCATCTCCTTTCATCTCCTATCTCCCTCCCCTCCTCTCCTCTCATCTCCTTTCATCTCCTCTCTCCTCTCCCTCTCTCTCATGTCCTCTCTCCTTCTCTCCTGTCATCTCCCCTACCCTCCCCTCCTGTTCTCTCCCCTCCTCTCCTCTCCTCTCCTCTCCTGTCATCTCCCCTACCCTCCCCTCCTGTTCTCTCCCCTCCTCTCCTCTCCTCTCCTCTCCTCTCCTCTCCTGTCATCTCCCCTCCCCTCCTGTTCTCTCCTCTCCTCTCCTCTCCCCTCCTCTCCTGGGTTATCTTCCTGCAAATCTAAAGCTTATCAGGACCATCATTGACACCAGCCCTTATATTCACCTCATCTATAGCCTATAGGTTTATATATAAACATCCCTGAAACCTACTGTGAGTTAAATAAAACATATTAATCTGAATTAACGTTTATACCGGAAACGACAGCTTTACACACAATCAACTAGTAAATAAACTAGCCCACGCCTCATACACACGTACCTTTCGCTCGTATTCCACTACCTGAAGTTACTGTCGACCTTGCCAAGGAATCCATAACGTTATCAGCCTATAGGGAGGCACAGAACGTCTTAGAAAGATCGGGTTTTCTTGCAGTTATTTTGCAGAAAATCCACGATTATTTTTAATCGTTTTTTTTTTTGTCAAAGCGATTACGATACACTTGTAATGCGTGTCCTTCTTGGTGCGTCGTTCATTTGTCAGTGAACGCGACTCGCTACCCTTTGCATACAGTAGGTGAATGAATGAAACGATGCATTCATTGGGGGCGGAGACAGAGATGGAGATGGGAGATCCTGGAGTCGGGAGGGAGGCGAGAGAGAGAGAGCGCGCGGCGGGGTGCCACCACGCCTTCAAGGATGGATACACGAAAACATCACGGGGCAGAGAGAGCAGAGGAAAATAGAAGAGAATCCGAGCTGACTAGGTCGCGCGTCTCAAGTTATCATACACATTTTCTATAAGCTATTTAAACCCCTAATAGGAGGGTTTCGTAAAGCCTACACAAGAAGTGTATTGGGTCTTGGTGCTACACAGTGGCGATTTTAGCATGCAAATCTTGTTGGGGCAAGCTCCCCAAAATGTTGTAAATGCGTGACAGCAAAGCCGCTATACAACACTAAACAATACATTAATTGCACTATATAACAGGAACAAAAACTGCACACAAACTGTTAGGGTCTATATAAAGCTGTCCCAACAGCAGAGCTTTCTTTCCAGCACCATGGGAATGAATTCTTACTATTTCTATTAGTGAAGCCTTGTCTGGCAGCGAAACAGTTCATTCAGCCTCATTTACTGCCTTAAAAAAAACATGGCTGACTTGTGGTGTACACTGACAGTTGAGATGTACAAAACAATGGCATATGGGGAAGATAAGCGGATAAAAGGCAAATCCATCATTTCTATTAAGACATGGACTTTTATCAATATAACTATTTCTTCAGCACTTTTGAATGGCAGCTTCTCCCTGTACACCAAGTCAGGACCTTATGATAAATAAAGGAGGCGGCATATAAGCAGACAATGAGAGCTTTAACAATATTCAATGATACAATTTTTCTTAAACATGCTATAGGCTACATGTACACCACCAAGTTAGAACAGTAGGCGAGGTAATGAAAGGGACCAAGTTATTAGGACGAAGCACATGGGGTCCTAACAGCTTACTGCACAACATATACTTAGTTTTACTTTCTTATCTACAGTATACATATCTCCCTGGCATATTACTGCACAACATACACCTAGTATTACTCTCTTGGCTACAGTATACATGTCTCCCTGGCATATTACTGCACAACATACACCTAGTATTACTCTCTTGGCTACAGTATACATGTCTCCCTGGTATATTACTGCACAACATAAACTTAGTATTAATTTCTTATCTACAGTACACACATCTCCCTGGTATATTACATAATTTATGCAGCAGCATACAATACATTTTTGGACTCACCTTGTTGTGCTGTTCTCACAGCGATCCTTGTGGGCAAATTTTGGCATTAAAGTCTGGCATTCTCTGCACTTATGGTGCTTCCAAGACAACTGGGCACTGTGGGGAAAAAAACAAGGTTGAATCATGACGTCGGTGATCTTCAGATCGGAGCTCGAGAAAGAGGCCAGAGTTCCCGACTTGGAATTATAATGTCAGTGATCTTCAGGTCGGAGCTCTAGAAAGAGGCCAGAGTTCCCGACTTGGAATTATAATGTCAGTGATCTTCAGGTCGGAGCTCTAGAAAGAGGCCAGAGTTCCCGACTTGGAATTATAATGTCAGTGATCTTCAGGTCGGAGCTCTAGAAAGAGGCCAGAGTTCCCGACTTGGAATTATAATGGCAGTGATCTTCAGGTCGGAGCTCTAGAAAGAGGCCAGAGTTCCCGACTTGGAATTATAATGTCAGTGATCTTCAGGTCGGAGCTCTAGAAAGAGGCCAGAGTTCCCGACTTGGAATTATAATGTCAGTGATCTTCAGGTCGGAGCTCTAGAAAGAGACCAGAGTTCCCGACTTGGAATTATAATGTCAGTGATCTTCAGGTCGGAGCTCTAGAAAGAGGCCAGAGTTCCCGACTTGGAATTATAATGTCAGTGATCTTCAGGTCGGAGCTCTAGAAAGAGACCAGAGTTCCCGACTTGGAATTATAATGTCAGTGATCTTCAGGTCGGAGCTCTAGAAAGAGACCAGAGTTCCCAACTTGGAATTATAATGTCAGTGATCTTCAGGTCGGAGCTCTAGAAAGAGACCAGAGTTCCCGACTTGGAATTATAATGTCAGTGATCTTCAGGTCGGAGCTCTAGAAAGAGGCCAGAGTTCCCGACTTGGAATTATAATGTCGGATGACCGTTCAAAACGTATTTTCCCAGTCGGAGCTCGTTTTTTTTCACAGTTCTCAGTTGTCTTGAACTCACTGAAGTGTGAGATTTCCCAGTTCCGAGTTCCCAGTTGTCTTGAACTCACTGAAGTGTGAGATTTCCCAGTTCCGAGTTCCCAGTTGTCTTGAACTCACTGAATTGTGAGATTTCCCAGTTCCGAGTTCTCAGTTGTCTTATACTCACTGAAGCCTGAGATTTCCCAGTTCTAAGTTGTCTTGAACTCACTGAAGCCTGAGATTTCCCAGTTCCGAGTTCCCAGTTGTCTTGAACTCACTGAAGTGTGAGATTTCCCAGTTCTCAGTTGTCTTGAACTCACTGAAGTGTGAGATTTCCCAGTTC
>NW_025756756.1:0-6193 GCF_021184085.1 Oncorhynchus gorbuscha
GAAATGGCAGTATGATCTAACTGTCTGTTTCATGGCACACTATTGGAAATGGCAGTATGATCTAACTGTCTGTTTCATGGCACACTATTGGAAATGGCAGTATGATCTAACTGTCTGTTTCATGGCACACTATTGGAAATGGCAGTATGATCTAACTGCCTGTTTCATGGCAACACTATTGGAAATGGCAGTATGATCTAACTGTCTGTTTCATGGCACACTATTGGAAATGGCAGTATGATCTAACTGTCTGTTTCATGGCAGCACTATTGGAAATGGCAGTATGATCTAACTGTCTGTTTCATGGCACACTGTGGAAATGGCAGTATGATCTAACTGTCTGTTTCATAGCAGCACACTATTAAAATGGCAGTATGATCTAACTGTCTGTTTCATGGCACACTATTGGAAATGGCAGTATGATCTAACTGTCTGTTTCATGGCACACTGTGGAAATGGCAGTATGATCTAACTGTCTGTTTCATGGCACACTATTGGAAATGGCAGTATGATCTAACTGTCTGTTTCATGGCACACTATTGGAAATGGCAGTATGATCTAACTGTCTGTTTCATGCACTATTGAAATGGCAGTATGATCTAACTGTCTGTTTCACTATTGAAATGGCAGTATGATCTAACTGTCTGTTTCATGGCACACTATTGAAATGGCAGTATGATCTAACTGTCTGTTTCATGGCACACTATTGGAAATGGCAGTATGATCTAACTGTCTGTTTCATTCATGGAGTATGATCTAACTGTCTGTTTCATACTAATGGAAATGGCAGTATGATCTAACTGTCTGTTTTGGCACACATAGCAGTATGATCACTGTCTGTTTCATGGCACAATGGCAGTATGATCTAACTGTCTGTTTCATGGCACACTATTGAAATGGCAGTATGATCTAACTGCATAATATCTAACTGTCTGTTTCTGCACACTATTGAAATGGCACACTGTGAAATCTGTTTCTATTGGAAATGGCAGTATGATCTAACTGTCTGTTTCATGGCACTGTGGAAATGGCGGTATGTAACTGTTTCATGGCACACTATTGGAAATGGCAGTATGATCTAACTGTCTGTTTCATGGCACACTATTGGAAATGGCAGTATGATCTAACTGTCTGTTTCATGGCACACTATTGGAAATGGCAGTATGATCTAACTGTCTGTTTCATGGCACACTATTGGAAATGGCAGTATGATCTAACTGTCTGTTTCATGGCACACTATTGGAAATGGCAGTATGATGGCACACTAACTGTCTGTTTCATGGCACACTATTGGAAATGGCAGTATGATCTAACTGTCTGTTTGTTGGAAATGGCAGTATGATCTAACTGTCTGCACACTATTGGAAATGGCAGTATGATCTAACTGTCTGTTTCATGGCACACTATTGGAAATGGCAGTATGATCTAACTGTCTGTTTCATGGCACACTATTGGAAATGGCAGTATGATCTAACTGTCTGTTTCATGGCACACTATTGGAAATGGCAGTATGATCTAACTGTCTGTTTCATGGCACACTATTGGAAATGGCAGTATGATCTAACTGTCTGTTTCATGGCACACTATTGGAAATGGCAGTATGATCTAACTGTCTGTTTCATGGCACACTATTGAAATGGCAGTATGATCTAACTGTCTGTTTCATGGCACACTATTGGAAATGGCAGTATGATCTAACTGTCTGTTTCATGGCACACTATTGAAATGGCAGTATGATCTAACTGTCTGTTTCATGGCACACTATTGGAAATGGCAGTATGATCTAACTGTCTGTTTCATGGCACACTATTGGAAATGGCAGTATGATCTAACTGTCTGTTTCATGGCACACTATTGGAAATGGCAGTATGATCTAACTGTCTGTTTCATGGCACACTATTGGAAATGGCAGTATGATCTAACTGTCTGTTTCATGGCACACTATTGGAAATGGCAGTATGATCTAACTGTCTGTTTCATGGCACACTATTGGAAATGGCAGTATGATCTAACTGTCTGTTTCATGGCACACTATTGGAAATGGCAGTATGATCTAACTGTCTGTTTCATGGCACACTATTGAAATGGCAGTATGATCTAACTGTCTGTTTCATGGCACACTATTGGAAATGGCAGTATGATCTAACTGTCTGTTTCATGGCACACTATTGGAAATGGCAGTATGATCTAACTGTCTGTTTCATGGCACACTATTGGAAATGGCAGTATGATCTAACTGTCTGTTTCATGGCAGTATGATCTAACTGTTTTGGAAATGGCAGTATGATCTAACTGTCTGTTTCATGGCACACTATTGAAATGGCAGTATGATCTAACTGTCTGTTTCAGCACACTATTGGAAATGGCAGTATGATCTAACTGTCTGTTTCATGGCACACTATTGGAAATGGCAGTATGATCTAACTGTCTGTTTCATGGCACACTATTGGAAATGGCAGTATGATCTAACTGTCTGTTTCATGGCACACTATTGGAAATGGCAGTATGATCTAACTGTCTGTTTCATGGCACACTATTGGAAATGGCAGTATGATCTAACTGTCTGTTTCATGGCACACTATTGGAAATGGCAGTATGATCTAACTGTCTGTTTCATGGCACACTATTGGAAATGGCAGTATGATCTAACTGTCTGTTTCATGGCACACTATTGGAAATGGCAGTATGATCTAACTGTCTGTTTCATGGCACACTATTGGAAATGGCAGTATGATCTAACTGTCTGCACACTATTTTCATGGCACACTATTGGAAATGGCAGTATGATCTAACTGTCTGTTTCATGGCACACTATTGGAAATGGCAGTATGATCTAACTGTCTGTTTCATGGCACACTATTGGAAATGGCAGTATGATCTAACTGTCTGTTTCATGGCACACTATTGGAAATGGCAGTATGATCTAACTGTCTGTTTCATGGCACACTATTGGAAATGGCAGTATGATCTAACTGTCTGTTTCATGGCACACTATTGGAAATGGCAGTATGATCTAACTGTCTGTTTCATGGCACACTATTGGAAATGGCAGTATGATCTAACTGTCTGTTTCATGGCACACTATTGGAAATGGCAGT
Organism: Oncorhynchus gorbuscha; assembly: GCF_021184085.1. Lineage (NCBI taxonomy): Eukaryota > Metazoa > Chordata > Actinopteri > Salmoniformes > Salmonidae > Oncorhynchus > Oncorhynchus gorbuscha. The sequence continues at coordinate 3,099 of NW_025756756.1, forward strand.
ATGATCTAACTGTCTGTTTCATGGCACACTATTGGAAATGGCAGTATGATCTAACTGTCTGTTTCATGGCACACTATTGGAAATGGCAGTATGATCTAACTGTCTGTTTCATGGCACACTATTGGAAATGGCAGTATGATCTAACTGTCTGTTTCATGGCACACTATTGGAAATGGCAGTATGATCTAACTGTCTGTTTCATGGCACACTATTGGAAATGGCAGTATGATCTAACTGTCTGTTTCATGGCACACTATTGGAAATGGCAGTATGATCTAACTGTCTGTTTCATGGCACACTATTGGAAATGGCAGTATGATCTAACTGTCTGTTTCATGGCACACTATTGGAAATGGCAGTATGATCTAACTGTCTGTTTCATGGCACACTATTGGAAATGGCAGTATGATCTAACTGTCTGTTTCATGGCACATTGGAAATGGCAGTATGATCTAACTGTCTGTTTCATGGCACACTATTGGAAATGGCAGTATGATCTAACTGTCTGTTTCATGGCACACTGTGGAAATGGCAGTATGATCTAACTGTCTGTTTCATGGCACACTATTGGAAATGGCAGTATGATCTAACTGTCTGTTTCATGGCACACTATTGGAAATGGCAGTATGATCTAACTGTCTGTTTCATGGCACACTATTGGAAATGGCAGTATGATCTAACTGTCTGTTTCATGGCACACTATTGGAAATGGCAGTATGATCTAACTGTCTGTTTCATGGCACACTATTGGAAATGGCAGTATGATCTAACTGTCTGTTTCATGGCACACTATTGAAATGGCAGTATGATCTAACTGTCTGTTTCATGGCACACTATTGGAAATGGCAGTATGATCTAACTGTCTGTTTCATGGCACACTATTGGAAATGGCAGTATGATCTAACTGTCTGTTTCATGGCACACTATTGGAAATGGCAGTATGATCTAACTGTCTGTTTCTGTTTTGGCACACTATTGGAAATGGCAGTATGATCTAACTGTCTGTTTCATGGCACACTAGATGGCAGTATGATCTAACTGTCTGTTTCATGGCACACTTGGAAATGGCAGTATGATCTAACTGTCTGTTTCATGGCACACTATTGGAAATGGCAGTATGATCTAACTGTCTGTTTCATGGCACACTATTGGAAATGGCAGTATGATCTAACTGTCTGTTTCATGGCACACTATTGAAATGGCAGTATGATCTAACTGTCTGTTTCATGGCACACTATTGAAATGGCAGTATGATCTAACTGTCTGTTTCATGGCACACTATTGAAATGGCAGTATGATCTAACTGTCTGTTTCATGGCACACTATTGGAAATGGCAGTATGATCTAACTGTCTGTTTCATGGCACACTATTGGAAATGGCAGTATGATCTAACTGTCTGTTTCATGGCACACTATTGGAAATGGCAGTATGATCTAACTGTCTGTTTCATGGCACACTATTGGAAATGGCAGTATGATCTAACTGTCTGTTTCATGGCACACTATTGGAAATGGCAGTATGATCTAACTGTCTGTTTTGGCACTATTGGAAATGGCAGTATGATCTAACTGTCTGTTTCATGAAATGGCAGTATGATCTAACTGTCTGTTTCATGGCACACTATTGGGAAATGGCAGTATTCTAACTGTCTGCACACTATTGGAAATGGCAGTATGATCTAACTGTCTGTTTCATGGCACACTATTGGAAATGGCAGTATGATCTAACTGTCTGTTTCATGGCACACTAACTGTTGGAAATGGCAGTATGATCTAAACTGTCTGTTTCATGGCACACTATTGGAAATGGCAGTATGATCTAACTGTCTGTTTCATGGCACACTATTGGAAATGGCAGTATGATCTAACTGTCTGTTTCATGGCACACTATTGGAAATGGCAGTATGATCTAACTGTCTGTTTCATGGCACACTATTGGAAATGGCAGTATGATCTAACTGTCTGTTTCATGGCACACTATTGGAAATGGCAGTATGATCTAACTGTCTGTTTCATGGCACACTATTGGAAATGGCAGTATGATCTAACTGTCTGTTTCATGGCACACTATTGGAAATGGCAGTATGATCTAACTGTCTGTTTCATGGCACACTATTGGAAATGGCAGTATGATCTAACTGTCTGTTTCATGGCACACTATTGGAAATGGCAGTATGATCTAACTGTCTGTTTCATGGCACACTATTGGAAATGGCAGTATGATCTAACTGTCTGTTTCATGGCACACTATTGGAAATGGCAGTATGATCTAACTGTCTGTTTCATGGCACACTATTGTATGAAATGGTTTCAGCACACTATGATGGCAGTATGATCCAACTGTCTGTTTCATGGCACACTATTGGAAATGGCAGTATGATCTAACTGTCTGTTTCATGGCACACTATTGGAAATGGCAGTATGATCTAACTGTCTGTTTCATGGCACACTATTAGAAATGGCAGTATGATCTAACTGTCTGTTTCATGGCACACTAATTGGAAATGGCAGTATGATCTAACTGTCTGTTTCATGGCACACTATTGGAAATGGCAGTATGATCTAACTGTCTGTTTCTATTGGAAATGGCAGTATGATCACACTATTGGAAATGGCAGTATGATCTAACTGTCTGTTTCATGGCACACTATTGGAAATGGCAGTATGATCTAACTGTCTGTTTCATGGCACACTATTGGAAATGGCAGTATGATCTAACTGTCTGTTTCATGGCACACTATTGGAAATGGCACAGCTTGTCTGTTTCTGTGGAAATGGCAGTATGATCTAACTGTCTGTTTCATGGCACACTATTGGAAATGGCGGTATGATCTAACTGTCTGTTTTCATAGCACACTAATGGAAATGGCAGTATGATCTAACTGTCTGTTTCACTATTTTTACTATTGGAAATGGCAGTATGATCTGACTTTGTCTGTTTCATGGCACACTGTTGGAAATGGCAGTATGATCTTACTGTCTGTTTCATGGCACACTATTGGAAATGGCAGTATGATCTAACTGTCTGTTTCATGGCTGCACTATTAGGCTATGGCAGTATGATCTAACACTGTCTGTTTCATGGCACACTATTG
>NW_025756757.1:0-6193 GCF_021184085.1 Oncorhynchus gorbuscha
GAGTGATGGTGTCTGTGTGATGGTGTGTGTGAGTGATGTTGTGAGTGAGTGATGGTGTCTGTGTGATGGTGTGATGTCTGTGTGATGTGTGATGGTGTGTGTGATGTGTGTGTGAGTGATGGTGTGTGTGAGTGATGGTGTCTGTGTGATGGTGTGTGTGATGTTGTGTGTGATATGGTGTGTGTGTTAGTGTCAGTATAGATGGCATTGTGTTCTTTGTGTAATTGACTGAGATTGGACTGTATATTTTGTTGTGATGGTGTGTGAATGATGGTGTCTGTGTGATGGTGTGTGATGGTGTGTGTGTGAGTGATGGTGTCTGTGTAGTGGTGTGTGATGGGTGTGTGAGTGATGGTGTCTGTGTGATGGGGTGTGATGGTGTGTGTGAGTGATGGTGTCTGTGTGATGGTGTGTGTGAGTGATGGTGTCTGTGTGATGGTGTGTGATGGTGTGTGTGAGTGATGGTGTCTGTGTGATGGTGTGTGTGAGTGATGGTGTCTGTGTGATGGTGTGTGTGAGTGATGGTGTCTGTGTGATGGTGTGTGATATGGTGTGTGGTCTGATACTGATTAATGAAGGAGACCCTAGACAGCACCTGGTTACAGTGTCTTTAGAGTGTGTGCATGCCAGACACTCTCTCCAGGGAAGTGAAAGATCATCTCTCTCTCTCTCTCTCTCTCTGTCTCTCTCTTTCTCTCTCTCTCTCTCTCTCTCTCTCTCTCTCTCTCTCTCTCTCTCTCTCTCTCTTTCTCTCTCTCTCTCTCTCTCTTTCTCTTTTCTCTCTCTCTCTCTCTCTTGTTCTCGCTCTCACTTTCTCTCTCTCACTCTCTTTCTCTCTCTCTTCTTCTATCTCTCTTTCTATCTCTCACTCACTCACTGTCTCTCCCTTTTGCTCTCTCTCTCTCTCTCTCTCTCTCTCTCTCTCTCTCTCTCTCTCTCTCTCTCTCTCTCTCTCTCTCTCTCCCTCTCTCTCTCTCTCGCTCTCTCACCCTTTGTCTCGCTCTTTTTTCTCTCTCTCTCTCTCTCCACATCTCCACCTCTGTTTCCATGGCGACAGCCTCCTCTAGTCTCCTCTCCTGTCAGCTACATGGACTTGGGACTCCAAGGTGTGAGTGTATGTGACTCCAGGGTGCAGCAGGCATGTTCATTTTCCTCCCTGAATGAAAGACATGATTGACTACACCACACTACCACTCCTCTCTCTCTCTCTGGTATCTAGTACCTCTGTCAGGGCCTGAAGGTTACAGCTCCACTGTAACAGACATCTCATCACCACTGTAACAGACATATCATCACCACTGTAACAGACTGTAACTGACATATCATCACCACTGTAACTGACATATCATCACCACTGTAACAGACTGTAACAGACATATGATCACCACTGTAACTGACATATCATCACCACTGTAACAGACTGTAACTGACATCTCATCACCACTGTAACAGACATATCATCACCACTGTAACTGACATATCATCACCACTGTAACTGACATATCATCACCACTGTAACTGACATATCATCACCACTGTAACTGACATATCATCACCACTGTAACAGACTGTAACTGACATATCACCACTGTAACTGACATATCATCACCACTGTAACTGACATATCATCACCACTGTAACTGACATATCATCACCACTGTAACTGACATATCATCACCACTGTAACAGACTGTAACAGACTGTAACTGACATATCATCACCACTGTAACAGACATATCATCACCACTGTAACTGACATATCATCACCACTGTAACTGACATATCATCACCACTGTAACAGACTGTAACTGACATATCATCACCACTGTAACTGACATATCATCACCACTGTAACTGACATATCATCACCACTGTAACTGACATATCATCACCACTGTAACAGACTGTAACAGACTGTAACTGACATCTCATCACCACTGTAACAGACATATCATCACCACTGTAACAGACATATCATCACCACTGTAACAGACTGTAACTGACATATCATCACCACTGTAACAGACTGTAACTGACATATCATCACCACTGTAACTGACATATCATCACCACTGTAACAGACTGTAACAGACTGTAACGACATCTCATCACCACTGTAACTGACATATCATCACCACTGTAACAGACTGTAACTGACATATCATCACCACTGTAAAAGACTGTAACTGACATATCATCACCACTGTAACAGACTGTAACAGACTGTAACTGACATATCATCACCACTGTAACTGACATATCACCACCACTGTAACTGACATATCATCACCACTGTAATAGACTGTAACTGACATATCATCACCTCTGTAATAGACTGTAACTGACATCTCATCACCACTGTAACTGACATATCATCACCACTGTAACAGACTGTAACTGACATATCATCACCACTGTAACTGACATATCATCACCACTGTAACAGACTGTAACTGACATATCATCACCACTGTAACTGACATATCATCACCACTGTAACAGACTGTAACTGACATCTCATCACCACTGTAACAGACATATCATCACCACTGTAACTGACATATCATCACCACTGTAACTGACATATCATCACCACTGTAACTGACATATCATCACCACTGTAACTGACATATCATCACCACTGTAACAGACTGTAACTGACATATCACCACTGTAACTGACATATCATCACCACTGTAACTGACATATCATCACCACTGTAACTGACATATCATCACCACTGTAACTGACATATCATCACCACTGTAACAGACTGTAACAGACTGTAACTGACATATCATCACCACTGTAACAGACATATCATCACCACTGTAACTGACATATCATCACCACTGTAACTGACATATCATCACCACTGTAACAGACTGTAACTGACATATCATCACCACTGTAACTGACATATCATCACCACTGTAACTGACATATCATCACCACTGTAACTGACATATCATCACCACTGTAACAGACTGTAACAGACTGTAACTGACATCTCATCACCACTGTAACAGACATATCATCACCACTGTAACAGACATATCATCACCACTGTAACAGACTGTAACTGACATATCATCACCACTGTAACAGACTGTAACTGACATATCATCACCACTGTAACTGACATATCATCACCACTGTAACAGACTGTAACAGACTGTAACTGACATCTCATCACCACTGTAACTGACATATCATCACCACTGTAACAGACTGTAACTGACATATCATCACCACTGTAAAAGACTGTAACTGACATATCATCACCACTGTAACAGACTGTAACAGACTGTAACTGACATATCATCACCACTGTAACTGACATATCACCACCACTGTAACTGACATATCATCACCACTGTAATAGACTGTAACTGACATATCATCACCTCTGTAATAGACTGTAACTGACATCTCATCACCACTGTAACTGACATATCATCACCACTGTAACAGACTGTAACTGACATATCATCACCACTGTAACTGACATATCATCACCACTGTAACAGACTGTAACTGACATATCATCACCACTGTAACTGACATATCATCACCACTGTAACTGACTGTAACAGACATATCATCACCACTGTAACAGACATCTCATCACCACTGTAACTGACATATCATCACCACTGTAACAGACATATCATCACCGCTGTAACTGACATCTCATCACCACTGTAACTGACATATCATCACCACTGTAACAGACTGTAACAGACATATCATCACCACTGTAACTGACATCTCATCACCACTGTAACTGACATATCATCACCACTGTAACTGACATATCATCACCACTGTAACTGACATATCATCACCACTGTAACAGACATATCATCACCACTGTAACTGACATATCATCACCACTGTAACAGACATATCATCACCACTGTAACTGACATATCATCACCACTGTAACAGACATATCATCACCACTGTAACTGACATATCATCACCACTGTAACTGACATATCATCACCACTGTAACAGACATATCATCACCACTGTAACTGACATATCATCACCACTGTAACAGACATATCATCACCACTGTAACTGACATATCATCACCACTGTAACAGACATATCATCACCACTGTAACTGACATATCATCACCACTGTAACAGACATATCATCACCACTGTAACTGACATATCATCACCACTGTAACAGACATATCATCACCACTGTAACTGACATATCATCACCACTGTAACTGACATATCATCACCACTGTAACAGACATATCATCACCACTGTAACTGACATATCATCACCACTGTAACAGACTGTAACTGTCTTCTTCTGTGGACTTTCTCCAAACGTAAAATGTATCAGTTGTTTTTGCCACCCTGAGTTGTCACCACCTCTGAAACAGACTGCAGGTTGAACCATCTGCTGTGTGTGTGTGTGTGTGTGTGTGTGTGTGTGTGTGTGTGTGTGTGTGTGTGTGTGTGTGTGTGTGTGTGTGTGTGTGTGTGTGTGTGTGTGTGTGTGTGTGTGTGTGTGTGTGTGTTGTTTGTTTGCCTTGGACATGACAGTCTATCTTGGCAGTTCCTACATCTTGAACATTAGCCACAGACTGAGTAGAATCAGGCTCTTATGTCTCTGTGTAGAGCAGCCTTCTGCATGTCTCTTTCTCCCTTCCCTTCTCCCTCTCCTTCGCCTGTGTGTGTGTGTGTGTGTGTGTGTGTGTGTGTGTGTGTGTGTGTGTGTGTGTGTGTGGGGGGGGGGCTGTTTTTTCTGTACGCATTAAGCCATTTTGAATGGAAGAGCTCAGAGAAAAGGTGTAGAGATAACCAGGAAGCTAATCAGCCAATCACAAGCCGAGATCTCTCTCAGAGCTTGTGAGGTGGAATTGTTACCAGAGAGAAGTTTTTTTGGCTAGCAACACTCCCTCCAATCACGTTCCTTAAACCGCAGCTCGGCACCAAAACAAGTTTCTATGCTGATCGCCTGTCTGTGTGCGTGGGTGTGTGGAGGGAGGGGAAAATAGGATCTGAAAAACAATACATGCAGGCTTCAAGTTTTTTTTGGCAACTTGAGTGTGAGTGTACGTGTGTACTTGTGTGTATTTCCAGTGGTGGAACAAGCACTGTATTTTAATACTTAAGTAAAAGTAAAGATACCTAAATAGTAAATGACTCAAAAAAGTGAAAGTCACCCAGTTGAATAATACTTGAGTAAAAGTCTAAAAATATGTTTGCGGTTTAAATATACTTACGTATCAAAAGTAAAAAGGAAGGGAATAAATAATTTTCAAATTCCTTATATTAAGCAAACCAGACGGCACCATTTTATTTTTTTTTAAATTTTATTGACGGATACAACAGACATAATTCATAAGCAGAAACATTTGTGTTTAGTAGGTCTCCAGATCAGAGACAGTAGGGATGACCAGGGATGTTCTCTGTTTAGTGAGTCCTCCAGATCAGAGGCAGTAGGGATGACCAGGGATGTTCTCTGTTTAGTGAGTCTGCCAGATCAGAGGCAGTAGAGATGACCAGGGATGTTCTCTGTTTAGTGAGTCCTCCAGATCAGAGGCAGTAGGGATGACCAGGGATGTTCTCTGTTTAGTGAGTCCTCCAGATCAGAGGCTGTAAGGATGACCAGGGATGTTCTCTGTTTAGTGAGTCCTCCAGATCAGAGGCAGTATGACCAGGGATGTTCTCTGTTTAGTGAGTCCTCCAGATCAGAGGCAGTAGGGATGACCAGGGATGTTCTCTGTTTAGTGAGTCTGCCAGATCAGAGGCAGTAGAGATGACCAGGGATGTTCTCTGTTTAGTGAGTCCTCCAGATCAGAGGCAGTAGGGATGACCAGGGATGTTCTCTGTTTAGTGAGTCCTCCAGATCAGAGGCTGTAAGGATGACCAGGGATGTTCTCTGTTTAGTGAGTCCTCCAGATCAGAGGCTGTAAGGATGACCAGGGATGTTCTCTGTTTAGTGAGTCCTCCAGATCAGAGGCTGTAAGGATGACCAGGGATGTTCTCTGTTTAGTGAGTCCTCCAGATCATAGGCAGTAGGGATGTTCTCTGTTTAGTGAGTCCTCCAGATCAAAGGCAGTAAAGATGACCGGGGATGTTCTCTGTTTAGTGAGTCCTCCAGATCAGAGGCTGTAAGGATGACCAGGGATGTTCTCTGTTTAGTGAGTCCTCCAGATCA